>NC_081407.1:33005053-33305053 GCF_030272615.1 Cryptomeria japonica
AGATCTCGAATCCAGAATCCATGGAAATGAGTATGGATAAGAAACTTGAGGTAGCACTTGAAGATTATGATGCTGAAAGTGTGAGTGTGAAAAGTGGACCTGTATCTATATCTGGATTACACAACACTTCAGTTAAGTCATTAGATGCATGGTTAGTAAATCAATAATCAATGAATAATAAACCATTACAAAGTGACCCATTGCCTTCTAGTAGATGCGAGTTTAGATTTCTCTCAGATTGCTAAGCTATCCAGTGACTAGACAACAACTAAACAAAGGATTTTTAATCTATATGAGCATAAGATTGAGCTAAATGAATGCAAGATTTAATCTAACATGATTTAAATAATATATGAATATTTAAGCTAAATGATTTAAGCAACATGAAATAACTAATATGCAATATCTCAATGCAAATTCATAATGAACCTAGAGCAAAAACAACATAATAACAATATATTCTCCAGGATTTTTTAAATGAGAGATGAGAGTCTGAGTTTATAGAAAATTCAGAAAGAAACCAACGACTGAGATCAAATGATGATGAGCAGTCAAGATTTTCCGTTAGGAAGCACAATCCAGGTGAATTTATGTGATTGGATGCTTTTCTCAGTTTTAAAGGAAATTGAACTAAAATTAAGATAAAATCAAGAAAAACTGATTTATTCTCTATTTCATTCAATTTTGATATTTAATTGTTCTAATTGCTTTTCTATGATTATTTATCAATTTTTACATTTGTTTTTTTCAAGATTATCTCCAATTGATTTCTTTTCTCAAATTTTAATTCTTTCTTTGTCAATTAATTTCTTTTTTTTTATTTATTTCCTTTTTTGAAGATTTGATGACAAATTGATTTATTTCATTAAATATGGTAGGATATTCAATAAAATAAATAGGATAATTGTTTAAAAATGATTTTCTTGGAATGATTTAATTAATTAAATAAATATTTAATTAATATTGGTTGATTAATTTTGCCATGTGACATTTGATGATTAAAGAATTAATTGTATGCTCAAGATTTATTTAATTGCCTTTGGTTAGGACCTTGGTGATGTTGTCGAGATTAGGGGCTCATGGTTTAGATGACCATTTTTAGGGTATTACATTTGCCCCTCTTTGAATTAATGTGCGAGCAACATGTTGGTTCAAAGAATAGTTGATGTCTAGGAGATACTAGTTCTAAACTTGGTTGATCATGAACTAGATGAAGAGCGAAGTGTTTAGCTTGATTTGAAGCGATGAAGCTGAACAGAGTTGATTAAAGTGATACCGATCCTGAACTTGATTGAACTAGGAACGATAGAGAGTGAAGATACCGAACTTGAACTTGATTGATAAAGAAGCGGATCTTAATGATCTAGAACTTGATTTAACTAGACACAGTGAACGAAGATAAAATCGAGCTTGAACTTGATTGATCAAGATACGATGAGAGAAGATAAATTGTCCAGCTTGATTTGATGCAATGAAACTGAACACCTGCTTAGATTGAGTGTGATCAAAGATACTCTTTAAACCCTTGATTGAGTTTAAATGAATAATCAACTTGATGAAAAGCAATGAAAGTGACTAATGTTAAGAGATTGATTTAGACAAAGACAATATCAGCTTGATATGAAGCGATAAAACTGATATGCCCCTAGCGATTGATTCAATTCAAATGAAGCTTAGCTGCTTGAAGATTTGAAAATTTTCTCGACATTGAAGATGTGAGGTCATAAGGTCATGAGTATGCCCCCTCGGGAGCAAAATCGAAAGATAGTGAGGGTACATGATGATAGGCAATTTGGAGCGATGATAATGAATTGAACACAAATGGTTCAGAGGAATTTTTGAAGATTAAGCGTGATGAGAAAATTGAGTGCAAAGTTGATTTGTAGAATAAATTGAGATTCAATATTGATTTACGAGAAATTGAATGCGAATTGGAGAAAGAGTGAGTTTTTAATGAAAAGTGCTAAGTGGTCCAAATTTGATGAAATTGACTAGAAGAATGATCTCGAATTTTGATTTCGATCCCGAAAATGGAATCAAGATGGGCAAATTAGCTAAGGGTACAATTTTCATGTCCATCGGAGCAAGTTGAAAAATTAGGGTTTTGGCTATATATGGGTAAAAAGTGTCATTTTCAATTCATTTTAACCCTCCAAGTTTGAAAATTCAAAAAACCTTCTGTGAAGAAAAATGGTGGTTCCCACTCATATGCATCGATTCGAGCACCAAAGATGACATAATCGACCTCGAAACTACAAGCCAACAGTAAGCGATTGATCTTAAGCCTGTTAATCATTTTAATTTTGAATTTTTTTGTTGATTTTTCAAGTTTTTGGCATGTTGAAGTTGGGTTTTTACGTTTTGTCATGTGAGATAGGATCATGTCTCGTACGAGAAACTGTTAAATTTTGTTTTTGTTGTTTAGAGTCATTACTTTTGTTGTTCTAACCCCACCCTTCTATCATACGACAACATTCATAAGAGATCATTTTGTCATCCGGAGTCTAATCTTTTGTCGTATGGGAGTCTTTTGTTGTATGAGGCCTAATCATGACTTGTACACGTTGCTGCCTTTCTGTGTTTTGTCGTTTGGAAAATACTGAGCATTTTTGAAGGTCTAAACTTGAAATTTTGATTTTGCAATTGACGTAGTTGGATTTACGTGATGTTTTACTTCTCTTGTAGGCTTATTTAGGATGTTTTCTAATGCTTCATTGTTTGATTTTTGCAGGTTCGATTGCCTCATGTGCTCTTTAGGTGTGTTTATCCACCTACGATGACCTTAGTTCAACAACTTTCAGAGGTTGAGCAGGCACATATTGATTTGTGCGGTTTGACGCACCTTCTTAGATTACCAGATATCCATGTGAATCATGGTATGCTCATAGCATTAGTTGAGCAATTTTATTCAAAGCATAATACCTTTCATTTGCTAGTTGGGGAGATTATCATCACTCCCAAGGATGTTTATAGGATTATCCGTATCCCTTTTGCTGGGGGTAGGGTGGATTATGATGCAGTGCAACTTCCTGGATTGCAGACAGTCAGGCATGTATTTAGGGATCCTGATATCTCGACATGTTCCATCAGTTGGGACATCATGATGAGTAGGTACAGTGAGGAGTTTCCTCTTGCTTGTGTTCTAGTAGGTTTTATCGGCTGTTTTCTGATGCCAGATAGGGGACAGTAGGGATTCTAGTGTGGATGGGGCAGGATGCTGGAGAGGTTGATGGAGACCCCTTAGAGACTAGGCTAGGGTTCATGTATATTAGCACACATGTATCACAAGATGCATGAGATTGTGTACAAAGTGGGGAAGAGCATGGCTGCAGGTGTCTTGATCTTATAGATATGGGCTTGGGAGCACCTCCTAGTATGCCGACCGGTTATAGATGACAGCAAAGAGCTTGGCCAACCGATTGTGTACAAGTATTCAAGTTATGCTACACAGCCCCATCTAGGGAAGACCAATTTTTGGAGACAATAGCTAGATGACTTGATAGCTATTGTATGGAGACCTTATAGGGGCTTAGAGCCATGGGATGACTGGAGGATTGTACGCAAAGATATTTTTGTTACATGCCCACTCATTGGTAGATTGTAGATTGTAGTGGAGCGATTTGTGGTATCTTGAGTGATGAGGGAGTATGGTAGGCCTCAGGGGATCTCGCAGGAGTACACAACATATGCAAGATATGCTGATGAGGAGAGGTGGGGATGGTCATCGAGGTTATCATATGCCCTGAGTATGCAGGAGTTGACTGGATTGCAGAGACTTTGATGGGATTACATGGATGATGTTGCAGATGTGGGGGTATTCCCCCAGTACAAGGATTGGTTCCAACAACATCCATTCCCTAGATTCATAGATCCAACTGAGCATACACCTCATATTGTGGAGATTGAGGATGATGCCCCCACATAGGGGCAAGGATAGGGACAGGGACAAAGAGCCGAGGCTTTGAGGTGGGTAGGTGGCAATCTTGGTGCTAGCAGCAATGGGATACCAGCTGGTGGTAGGCAGTAGAGAGGAGAGGGTGGATCCCTAGGGACTATTGGAGTGAGGCTTGGCAGAGTGAGGGTGCCAGAGGGTGGAGGAGAGAGCAGCACCGAGACAGGTCCAACAGAGGAGAGAGGAGCAAGGGGGAGCTAGAGGTGGAGATGGGGGAGGGGATGGAGGTGGAGAGCCTACGAGGGATGAGGGAACTGACACAACATGGTCTATGAGAGAACACCTAGCAAGGTTACAGTCATAGTTGATAGTGGCACAGACTCAGCTGGTGGAGCGAGACCGACAACTAGTGGAGCTTAGGGCTGAGCATGATCATCAGGTCGTTGAGATGAGAGTAGAGAGGAGGGTAGAGATAGATGCTCTATGGCAGGAGGTTTTGCACTAGACCAGTCCATCAACTTATTACGTTGCAGCTTACAAATGTAACTATTCCTGTAGCGCAGTAGGTTGTACCATACTCGCAGTATATTGCACGATCAGAGGGAGCTCAGGTACCTCATCAAGATCTCAGTCAGTAGGCTCCACCTCCTCCACCAGGCGATGAGGGAGAGGCTGAGAGCTAGATATTCTTTTTGTAGCTCTGATATATATTTTTGTAGAGACACCCATTTTTTTGTAGCCATATGATTCTTGCTTCGATGGGAGTTTGTATATGTCAGCTGACATCATTTTGTACTCTGAGACTTTATACAATATATATACGAGATCTGATTTTACTTCATTGTACTTGTGTTGATCCAATTATGAGATGCTTTCTATATTCTTTAATCTATATGTATGCATTTCTTATTTAGCATGAATGTATGTAATGCAAATGAATATGAATGTCTATTTTTGTTTCTTTTCATATGCAAATAAACGATGATGCAAATAAATGAGGAGAATGGGTAACTAGTAATGCAAATATTTATTTTTCTTCATGCAATAATATGAATGCAAATAAGTATAAAATCAAATGTATGGATCTATATAAGATGCTCATGTATGCAGCTAACATACCAATACACATGTACTCGATCAGAGAAATGATGATGAAGAAACCACTTAGCGAAGAAATGATGAAGCTTCAAACCCTCATTCATATGTTAAAGAGATCATTGTTACCATACCAAAATCACTCTAAATTCACAAGATGCAGAAGGAAATGCAAAATGAGATTCAATCCTAAATCTAGTCACTGGATTTTGAAAAGCTTAATTTTCATCATTGAGCGTTTTACAACCACAGCAGGAAGATTAAAGTTCCTTTCTTTTCATGTGCAATATTAATTATCTTGTTCGTAATGACCCTTTTTTCGTTCATATCCTTGGACAAATTTCGTAGGGACCTGGATTGCATGATATAGAAATTTACTCAAAATAGACAAAGAAATGATGGGAACCTCCCTATAGCATACAAATAAGTGGAGTCGAGGTATGTGTGGTGATTTCACTTTAATGCGAAGGAACTTATCACAGACACCCAGCTGATTAGATGTTTTCAGATCATCAGAATCATTTCTACAAGTAGAAAACAAAGAAAATATTATGCCCCCAATCCTTGCTCCTCTTAGTCAAGATAGACTTCCTTGAGTTACTTAGAGGGATAATAATTGAAAACCAATATAAAAGACAACACACAAAGAAAATTTCATGCATATCTCAATTAGTTTAGTGATTGTTTTCAGTTTTGTTGTTTTGCTTGTTTACTCAGTGATAAAAACTCTTCAGTAGTCAGGAGACAGGTGACTGACTTGGAATGGACGACTAGGTTTCACTAACATAAGTTTGACTTGGTTGCTATTGCTTAGGACATGTAAATTGATCAGTCGATTACCCTAAGACTAGGTCAGTGATTGGTTTCAAGCCATGAGGGTTTTAAAAGAACCAGGATGTCACAAAAGTGACTAAAAGTTATGTACAAATGAAATCAAAGAATTGCATGAAAGCGGGAATGCCAACGTTGCATTGATAGATGGAGCACTTGAGTACAAGAGGCGCCTGTTTCCTAGGTTTTCACCTGCTTGGCAATGTCCTTTTTTTTTTTTTTACCAAGGTGCCTATTTACCAGGTTTTCACCAAGGTATTTTCTCTCTTTTTCCCTTTTTTTTTCCTTTTTCTTTTTTAAAATTTTCTTCAGGACTTTTTCTGTTTTTTATGATTTCTTTAGGACATTTTCTGATTTTTTAGGATTTATTCAGGACTTTTTCTAATTTTTTAGGATTTCTTTAGGATGTTTTCTAATTTTTATGGTTTCTTTAGAACTTTTTCTGATTTTTAGGATTTCTTCAGGACTTTTTCTAGATTTTTATGATTTCTTCAGGACTTTTTAGCTGTATAAGCTGGTGGAGCAGAGAATATTTAGGTGAAGAATTTCTTCAGATGGATGGTGTTGATCAGTTCACGGAGTTGTTCTCCTTCTGATGTTGAGAGTTTATAGACACCAAAGCCAAAAGCTATAGTAACGATATAGGGACCCAACCAGTTGGGTTTAAACTTCCCTTTGTTGTCTCGAAATTGTTGATTTTTAGGATTTTCTCTTAGAACTAGGTCACCAACCTGAAATTCTCTTTGTCAAACCTTCTTGTTATATCCTCTAGACATTCTCTTTTGATACACTCTGAGGTGATCAAACACCACTTACCGACACTCATCCATCAATTCAAGCTCTTGAAATCTAGATATTCTATAGTCTTCATCAGTAACAAGACCTTGCAAAGAAACTCTTAGAGATGGTATTTCCACCTCAATAGGTAATACTACTTCAGACCCATACACCAAAGAAAAAGGTGTAGCCCTAGTAGGTGTTATGACACTTGTTCTATAAGCCCACAGGGCAAGATTGAGCTACAGATGCCAATCCTTTCCAGATTTATTGACTGTCCTGTGTAAGATAGTCAACAAATTCTTGTTAGATGCTTCGGCTTGTCCATTTCCTTGAGGGTAGTATGCAGATGACCAGTGTTGTTTTATTTTGAATTTTTCACAGAGTTCATTTAGATCTTTTTTCTTGAACTATCCTCCATTGTCAGTTATAATGGATGAAGGTATACCATACCTGCAGATGATATAATTAAGAATAAATAGAGCTACTTGTTTACTGGTTGCTTTGATGAGCAGAACTACTTCTACCCACTTAGTGAAGTACTTAGTGGCAGTGATAATAAATTTGTGTCCGTTAGATGATGCAGGATATATTTGGCCAATTAGATCAAACGCCCATTGTTGAAAGGGCTAGTGTGTCACAAAGGGTATGAGATCCCTTGCTGGAGAATGGATAAGGTGCCCATGCAATTGACACTTTTCATAGGTTTTAGCAAATTTTATAGCTTCTTTCTCCATGTCTAGCCAGTAGTATCCAACCCTTAGTAGTTTTCATGCTAAAGTTAGACCGTTTGGATGGGATCCACAAACACCTTCATGAACCTCGGATAATGGGCACTAGGATCCCTCAGTTTCTAGACATCTAAGCAAAGTACTGTCTAAAACTCACCTAAATAGGTCATTAGCAATGATGACGTATCGTGACACATTTCGGATTAGGTTCCTTTTTTCATTTCGGGAAAGATTAGCAGGGACAACTTGGTCACGCAGGTAAGAGTAAATGTGGCTATAACGAGATGAGTAATGTCCAATAATAGAATAGATCATCTGGGACTCGGGAGAATCATAGGAAGGATAATGTAACTCTTGTACCAAGAATTCAAAGCAAAAATTAGGGTCCTGTAGCTATGGTATAGATGCCAAAGTGGCCATTGCATCCACTACTCTATTTCCTGATTTGGGGATCTGCTGAAATGATACGAAGGTAAAGTATTTCTTGAGATCATCCACCATTCTCTTATAGGACATCGGTTTCTCATCTCTTATCTGATATAGATTATTGATTTGGTTGATAATGAGTTGAGAATCTCCATAGATGTGTAATTCACTAATCTTCCACTCAATGGCCAGCTTGATCCTGTTTACCAAAGCTTCATATTTTGCAATGTTGTTTGTGCAAGGGAAGAGAATCTTGTAATCTTTTGGGATTAAATTTTTTTGGGGAGTAATAAAAAGTATTTGGGCACCAGAACCATGTTGAGTGAAAGACCCATCAAAAAACATCTTCCATGATTGTTGAGTAAGGTGCATGATTGATTCATCCAGGAATTCTATATGAAGAGGTTGACTGTCTTCAAGTGGAGCATCAACAAGTTGGTCTGCAATAACCTATCCTTTGATGGCTTTACGTTCCACATATTCAATATCAAATTTTGTAAGAACCGTGACCCATTTGGCCAATCTTCCTGTAAGCGTTTCTTTACTGAGAAGATATTTGAGCGGATCAATCTTGGCTACCAGCTTAATAGAGTGTTCTAACATATAGTGCCTTAATTTTTGTGATGCAAAGACCAATGCCAGACATGCTTTCTCTATTATAGTGTAGTTCATCTCATAAGACACCAATGTTTTGCTGATATAATATATATCTCTCTCTTTTTTATTTTCATCCTATTATGCCAGAAGTGCCCCCAGTGAAGTATCCGTAGCTGATATGTATAGAATAAATGACTTACATTGAATTGGTGGCATTAATATGGGTGGATTAGAAAGATAATCTTTGATTTGTTTTAAATGTTGTTCAGAATCTTTATCCCAGTTGTATCAAACTCCTTTCCTTAATACCTTTGTGAAGGGTTGAGCTTTGTCTGCTAGCTGAGATATAAAGCACCTTATTGACTGAAGACGGCCCTGTAAACTTCTCATTTGACTGATATTCTTGGGCGGAGGCATTTCCATTATAGCTTGGACCTTTTTAGGGTCAACCTCAATTCCTTTTTTCGAAATTATGTAGCCAAGCAATTTTCTTGATGTTACTCCAAATGCACACTTTTTAGGATTTAGCTGGAGCTTGAATCTTTCCATTCTATCTAGTATGAGGCCTAGTTCTTGAATATGCGTAGATCTCTTCATGGTTTTTATTAGGGTGTCATCAACATAATCTTCCATGTTTTTATGCATCATATCATGGAAGATAGTGGTTACTGCTCTTTGGTAAGTTGCTCTTGCATTCTTTAGCCCAAATGGCATAACATTCCAGCAGAAGGTTCCCCATGCACACATGAAAGCTATCTTGATCTGATTGTAACCAGAGAATCCATCCATTAATGAATACATCTCATATCCAACAGTCATATCTACTATCATGTCAATGTTGGGAAATGGAAAATCATCTTTTGGACATGCTTTGTTGAGATCCCTGAAGTCCGTGCAAACTCTAATAGATTTGTCTGCCTTTGATACAGGTACTATGTTTGATATCCATTCTGCATAGTCTATAGCTCTGATAAATCCAACTTTTAGCAATTTTTCTATTTCAACCTTGACTAGTAGTGCCACATGAGGATGCATCTTACGGAGTTTTTGCGTGACTGGTTTAACTCCTGGTGTAATAGAGAGATGATGCATGATTAGATCAGGATCTAGTCCTGGCATATCTGAGTATGCCCATGCAAAGTTGATCTTCTTTTCTAAAAAAAGGTTGCTGAAATCTTTTAACTCTTCTACTGATAGTGTTTGAGCTAGATGAATGATATGTGGTATTTCTTGACTCCCAATGTTGACTGTTTGAGTTGGTTCAATCAATATCGAAGACCTTTCTTGGAAGTGACTTGGTAGCATATCAAGTATCTCACCTTCAGGTGTCTTAGAGAGTTTTTCACCTTTAGGCATGTCCTTTATTTTTACTATTTTTGATTTTGACACCACCACCATTTGGTTTTTTCCATCAGATCTCTTATTTTTCTTTTTTTGATTTTTATGACTGAGATACTTGATGTCTGTTTTAGTCATTTTCTCACTTTTCTCACTGGTGGAAGAGTTCGTTGGTTCCACTGCATTAAGATAGCAGGCTAGTGTGTAGTTATTGGTGAAGGTGGGTATATTCAAGGGTTGGTTATAAAGAGTACAATCAATCAGTTCAGGATGTATTAAGGATAAGGTTTGAATAGGCTCAAGGGAGTTCATGGTACTATCATCATGGCTTTGGACTAACCAGTCGAGTTCCAGAAGACTACCTTGCATATGTGTCTCGAGACCAGGAAGAGTTACAACATGATTATCAAAATTCATGTTAGTATTTATTGGACCTAACCCAACTGACCTACTTATAGCGTCATCACCTACTTCAGACTGGATTACATGCCATGATGTGATAGTAACAAGGTGAACAGATAGCATCTCAACATTCATGACAGAGTAGTCATAATGTGTTGTTGAATAGTTGTTATAAATTGAGCTCCCGTCTGAGTTATCAGAGTCATAAGATGAAGTTTCTAACTCATCTTCAAGTGGTCTAGTAAAATTATATATAGTATCAATACCTACATCTTTGATGCTGCAAGTTCCTTCATGATTTGGTTCATTGATTACTTGTATTTGACACACTTGTGGACATAACCTTGATGGTTCTGTTAATCCTATCGCCTGTTCCATTCAGCTTCCTCTGGACTGATGACTGGTTCTATTTCTGTAGCTTATAATTCTTCTTTTGTAGTTCCGTACATGATTTGTCCTATCTCAGTAGAGGGAGAGTTAGTAGGTGAAGAAATTGCTTGTGTCCTTTCTTCCTCCAGCTATTGTTCATAGTCTTCTTGTCTTTTTAGTATGATTTCTTCTATTTCCTTTTGCATTTTTAGGCATAGTAGCTCTTGTGCATCATCTGTGATATCACTGGATTCTTCAGGGGCTTCTGTCAGCAAAAACAATATGAAATAACTAATATGCAATATCTCAATTCAAATTCACAATGAACCTAGAGCAAAAACAACATAACAACAATATATTCTCTAGGATTTTTTGAATGAGAGATGAGAGCCAGACTTTATAGAAAATTCAGAAAGAAACCAACGGTTGAGATCAAATGATGATGAGCGGTCAATATTTCCCAAGAGGAAGCACAATCCAAGTGAATTGACGTGATTGGATGCTTTTCTTAGTTTTAAAGGAAATTGAACTAAAATTAAGATAAAATCAGGAAAAAACTGATTTATTCTCTATTTCATTCAATTTTGAGATTTAATTATTTTAATTGCTTTTCTAAGATTATTTATCAATTTTTTAATTTGTTTTTTTCAAGATTATCTCCAATTGATTTCTTTTCTCAAATTTTAATTCTTTCTTTGTCAATTAATTCCATTTTTATTATTTATTTCCTCTTTTGAAGATTTGATGACAAATTGATTTATTTCATTAAATATGCTAGGATATTCAAGAAAATAAATAGGATACTTGTTTAAAAATGATTTTCTTGGTATAATTTAATTAATTAAATAAATATTTAATTTAAATTGGTTGATTAATTTTACCATGTGACATTTGATGATTAAAGGATTAATTGTATGCTCAAGATTTATTTAATTGCCTTTGGTTAGGACCTTGGTGTTGATGTCGAGATTAGGGGCTCATGGTTTAGATGACCATTTTTAGGGTATTACAGAAAGGATGAAGAAATTGAAGTTACAAGATGAATTAAATTCTGCAAAGGAATTAATCCTATAGGAGACATTGTCATCTATTCAAGCTAGGAGGAAGGAACTTCCTGCAAAATTAGGATAATGAAGAGAAAGATGCCCTTAATGAAAAATATCAAAAGCCGAGTCAAGAGAATGTTGTCATGAGAAATGAAATGCAAGCCCTAACTATGAGGATGCTAAAGGAGATTGAAGACCAGAAGATGAATGAAGAAAACCTTGGGAGATCTTTGAAAGACAAATATGAAGAATGCATCCAGTTGGCTCATGAAAATGATGTGTTGAGAACATAATTAGTACAATCCCAAAGCAATGAACAAGAACTTGAAAGACAGATGATAATCCTAAGAGATGATCTGACTATTGCAAATGAGTACAAGGATTAATTCAAAGTTAGTTCAGCGGAGCTTGATGAACTATTGAAAAGCCAAAGACAGAACAAAGATTCTAGTGGACTTGGATTTGAACAAGGTCAAAGCTCTAGTACAACAAATGAAGATCAAAACAACCGGAACCAGAGGACACCAGTAAGACAACTCAATGCTTACAAATTCAATGGTAGATGCTTTGTTTGTAACAACTTTGGTCATATGGCTAGGCAATGTAGAAATAAAGCAAATCAAAACTATAACTCTACTCCAGGTCAATGTTCCAAATGCAATAAGTATGGTCACGAGACAAAAGATTATAGAACGAATGTAAAATGCCATGCATATGGAAAATTTGGACATATGGCTAATCAGTGCAGGGCAAGCAATTATACTAGTTATAGAAAAGAAATTCAAAAGAGCAATGTTACATGTTATGCATGCAACAAGATTGGACACATAGCCAGGTTTTGTAGAAGCAAAAATCCACCGGTTAGCAATGATGTATCAAATGATAAAGGGAAAGAAAAGGTCAATGAAATTTGGCAAGATCATACCAAGAAATGGGTCAGGAAGTCAGATGGTCAATCAACAAATGGAATTGCTCCGGTTACTCAACTGACAGAGGAGATTGCTCCTACACCAACAGTAAGCTCATCCGATAACTAAGGCAGATGTCTTAGGGGTAGGAAAATTTTATGAAAATATTGCATAAGCCCCGGGAAGGAGATCTGGAAGAAGTTCCAGACATTGGAAAAGGTTTATCTGGCATGAGATGTCTGACCGAGATCTGGTATGTTCCATTAGAAGTCATTTATATCAATAACAGATTAGGATTTCTCAAAGGTTAAAAGGTTGAATCCACTTCATTTTTGATCACCTTGCATTCAGAGTGATACAAAGTGAGTCTAAGGCAATTCAAAGTGATCCAAAATCTTCATCAACGATTCCACCAACACTTAGAAGAATTCTCTAGGGTTATTCACTGGCAACCATTTCTTAGGTATTTATCACATTCATATTTCATCATGGAAGATGGATCATCCTTTGCACCTACTTTCATTGCAAATCCAACTGTTGTTGAAGTTAAGGATAATCCCAGGCCAATTTTCAAGCAATGTCCATATATTTCCACCTTGGATGATTTGGTTGGTGCATTTTCACGTGTTTCGGAAGGAGTTGTTTATGTGGAAGACGTCAAAGAATATATTCATTGCCACATTGAGAGTCTAGGTACCAATAACATCAAGAATATGTAGATGAATGAGTTGATGGGTGACTCTAGAAAGATCAAACCCAAATATAAGCACATTGAAGTTCTAGGGTTTATTGGCATCCTTGATATCCCTCCTAAGACTTGTGTAGAACTAATAGATGAAATCACCAAGGATGGAATTTTGAAAAATATACAATACTATTATGAGTAGAAAGAAATTGAGGAAGCAGTCTTGTTACACCTAGATATATTTAAGAAGGCTTTATTAGAAATTGAAAAGGAAATACCAACACAACTATATAATAATCGAGATGCTAGGAGATTATTTGCTATGGAGGAGGACAAGCGCATAAAAATTCAAGAGTTATTAACTACTTGTGGTTCAATTAATCCAAATGAGCTGGATATGACCATTGAAGTTGCAGACGTTGCAAGCACATGATAATTATCCTTATGGCAAGCAGGGTTAATGAAATAATCAGTGAAACTCACAAGGTATGGGTTCAATTCTTTGCTAACAACCCTGGTTTCTTCTCTTCACCGAAAGGTAAGACAT
The DNA here is from genome assembly GCF_030272615.1 of Cryptomeria japonica. NCBI lineage: Eukaryota > Viridiplantae > Streptophyta > Pinopsida > Cupressales > Cupressaceae > Cryptomeria > Cryptomeria japonica. The sequence goes on from NC_081407.1 coordinate 33,018,698, forward strand.
ACACTACTAACATCCCGACTGAAGGGAAAGGCAAAGGTGTAGTGGGTACCCCACCCACAATTCTGAAAGATACTAAGGAATTGGATGTAGAGCCCCATATAGAATCTAATGTATAGGACAGAGAGAGGATACTGACAAAAGTAGATAATGTACGTATACCGACATATACTTAGAATATATAGGTTATAGATGTTGAGGACAATAGTCCTCCAGATTAGAATGTATAGGTTGAGGATATAGTTAATGAGGAACTGACAGTAATAGATACTACACCAAGTGGCGAAGCCACTAGTGCAAAAGAGGATGTTATTAAAGGTATTAAAAAATCAAAGAGAAAGGGAGAGGAATCGAGCAGGGAACCGATAGCCAACACATCTTTGTTGTTAATTGACACCTCCCAGGTAGAGAAAAAGAGCATAACTGAGATGAGTTCTACTGAGCTCATGATGATTTCTGCTCAAAAGATGATGATGGAAGGGTCAGTGGACAAGGGAAAAATTGATTAGTCAATTCCAATATTGCATAGACTTGTCCCAGAGTGCCAGTTTGACAAAGGAGTAGGCCCATACGACAAGCTCAAAATAATTACCGAGCACATCTCTAAGGATTTTCAATCATTGTAGAAAATATCTAACCATCAGGCATTGGAAAGATTCACTCAAGCTAAGAAAGCCACTTTTGATCAATTGATTGAATTAGAAAAGAAAGAGATTACTGACAAATTGAAGTTAATTGATAATGGTTTAAGGCAATGTACAAATATATACAGAGTATGCTGTAACACCAGATTACTAACTACATATATAGATAAAGGCATTAAAGATTCTCAGAATAAAATTATAGGTATAGTCAATTCTTTTGATGGTTCCAATTCTTTGACTACATCTATTGATGGGCAGATTTTGTTGTTAGAAGCTCAAATTTTAGCCCTTGAAAGGGAAAAAGACAAAATCATTAGGAGAGCTAAAGGGCTCAGAGAATTAGTGAGTCCTTGGTTGGGCTCCTTGAGTGTACAAAAAAAGGAATGCATAGATATGGTTGGCAAGCCCACATCGACAGAGCCTAAGGAGAAAGAGTCCCATGCTCATATGCTTAATGGACTTGTATTAGTATCCGACACATTCAAATCTAGCTGGGACACTTATCTAGAGCTTTTGGAGAAAGCCTATCTAGAATTTTCAAGTATATTCAGCTCCGGTAAGGTATTTTGGGACACATCCTTTATACAAAATTTCATTCTTCATCCAAGTTTTGGGTGCTTTTTTTGGCATTGATGTCAAAGGGGGAGGTATAGGTGAGAAATAAATCCTTGACATCAAGAGATAAGGAGTATTTGTATAGATCATGATTACAGATGAATATTCAGCTCAGGGGGAGCAATCTTAGGGTGAATCTGGCAGATGGAAACCATTATCATTTTTCACATGAGTATTGCCATCAATGCCAAAGGGGGAGATTGCTAGCAATTGACACTCATTTGATTGGTTTCATATGTTGTCATTGATGGCAACATGTTCCGACTTCATTCTTTGGTTTGGTACTTCACAGACAGACACTTCATCGACATCGGTAGGTATCTTCACTGGTAGGAAGGATTCTATGGGTACCAGTATAGGAGGTCGACATCATTGGGAGAGCTGACAATCAACAATTCATTTTGTTTATGTATATATGTAATGAACTGACATGTATAATCATTTTTGTATTATCTATGTAAGCCGACATAAGTCATGAAGGATTGTAAGGGTATATAGGTTAGTTATTAGATCATTTTGATTAGAGAAGATGATGATATTGTGTGACTAGATCAAGAATGCGAATATCATGTATATGAAGTCATTTGTGTATGAGATCAACATTTTGTAATGATCTGTAGATGGTTTTGGATGCACTCACATAGCGAAGGTTATTCCAGTAAGGGTTTAAGGGTTTCAGAACTGGAACAGTTAGAGCTTGAACCAAAACTCGATCGGGCATAGCATATGCATTAAATGAGTTCAGTCTCATGTTTTATTATTCAAAGTGACTATAGTCAATGAGACTCCTTTGTGTTGAGCAGTGTGCTCTAGGCGGTAAGCCTTCCTGCATGTGCAGGCCCCCATATTATGTAATATCTATTCATATGGCCAGTGGATTGATATTGTGGGTCACAAATCCCACTGTGGTTTTTCCTCTTTGAGGTTTTCCATGTATAAACTCTCTGTGTTATGGTATTCATTTGTGTGATTGGTCTATTGATTTCTTTACTTCTTTCAATTATATATGTACTGGTATACCGGTTGGTGAGTGCATGTTATAATAAGGTTAAAATTGAACATTCCGACAGAACACCGATTCACCCCCCCCTCTCAATGTTCTTGGATTCCAACAAACTGCCCCCTAGCTGCCGATTGGAGGTTGTTGCAAGACATGCATGATAGGTAGACTAAAAATAAATTTCCTAAATTTTCTTATTTATTGTGCAAATTTGTTTCTACAAAAACTATTAAATTTTAAATAAAAATAGTATTAAAAAATAACGCCCTTGCAGGACACCTACGATACCCACTAGTACCTTGTGGGGCCACAGGTGCCTACAATGATAATGGCCACTTGCAAAACAAAATAAAAGTGGACTTCTGATTTTAGTGGTTACAATTCCCATAATTAGGCTATATTAGACTCAAAACACTTATGCAAAAGACTAAACTAAGATCTAAGCATTACAATTGCCAAAATGGACCAAAAAAAGACCAAGTGTTAAAAGTGAAATTTATTATCATAGTGACTACAAACTAATTACACCACTATAAAATATAGAAAATATTATACAATTAAAAAAAAAAATTGCACTTGAAAAGGATTTCATTTGAGCCCAAACTATGCCCTAAAAATTTTAAACAATAAGGATTTCACAATTTTCTAAAAGATCTATGTATGAAAATCAAAAAAATCCTACACCACTGTGAAGAGCACAAAATTATACCCCAAAACAAAAAGACTACTCAAAAAAGGAGTCCAAATGACTAAAGTATTGCTATTTGAAAATTGCTTGCATAATTATGATGCCTGAATCGTCATCACACCTCTAAAATTCAAATGGATCTAGATTTGGCCTCTAGAGTTTTGAAAGATTTCATGGTTGTATTTGTAATGTTTCATTGTTGATAATACATGGTGATATATGCTTTTGGAGGCTGGTTTTCCTAGGGTATATCTCGTGTCATCTTTGATGGGTATGTTTTCTATTCTTTGCATATGGATTCTATGTGTTTATTTGCTTGGTTTATCAATTGGGTTATGTAGAAATTATCATTACGTGGTTTCAAGGTTCCTTTCAATCTAGAGGTGTGAAAGATATATTGGAATATTTTGTCATCTAGCTTGGGGGGAAAATTAGAGTTATAGTGATCATATTTATAAGATTCATTACTCAATGTAGGATAAAATGATGTAGAAATGAAATTAGATGAATTTGGTGGAAATGGATCGATATGGATTTGAAGCTCACTATTTTGCTTAATAATATGATTATTAGATTTTTGCATTCTATCTTTGAACCAGATGGCACCACTGTCTATATGGTCCTCAATAATATATTGAGGATGTATACAGTGTTCATTGTCATGACCAGGCACACAATGGTAATGGAATAATTTCAAACCATCATACCAGTGAGGGTATTGTTTGTTATAAGGAAGTGACCTAATTTTGGGGAGGGTCACTAAATTATTTTTTAACAATTTTTGTAATATGCTCAAATAGGAATTGGATAGCTTGGTGAATACTTAATTTCACTGAGGATCTTACAGTGTATTTTTCTTAGTTGATTGAGAAATAATAATTATATTTTCATAGCTTTATTCTTTTGAGACCCACTTGTTGGGAGTATTTAAAATTGAGTCAAAGTTTGTAGGCCTATTTCAAAATTTTGCTCAGTATGATAGAAAGGCACCTAAATAAGTCAGTTTGAATGGCCTAGTTTGCGAGAGGGTAAATGGAGCCGATTGATTTTCAGAGGGTAAGGCTCAGGATTTAGGTCCCACACCTTTCATTTGGCCTATTCAGTGATGTGCGACTTTCAGAATTCAATTTGGATAAGTTTATTAGATACCCATTTCGAGGGGTGAGCTGAAAGTGCATTCTAGGCACAAGTGCAAATTTTATTGAGTAGTCTACTTTGAGCGATTACATCTTTTGCCCTGTTGATCGTCATGAAGAAATTCAAAGTGGATTCAATTTTATGCATAAATGCGAGTGAGCTCGCAAATTTTCAAGTCTTAACGAATCCATTTGCTTAGTTTTTGAAGCCGATTCCGTTTACAGTTTGTGTGTTTTGGCAAGTCCCTGTTTCGACAGCTAGTCAGAGCCCTGTTTCACATAAGTGTAAAAATTGCCTCAGTAAGAATCATGCCAAAATGTTTCTTCCAGGTTGATGTCAGTATAAATGGTGAGCTACGTTTCAAATTTCAAGTCCTTATGAATCCGTTTGCTCAGTTTTCAAAGCTCAATCTATTTGTAGTTTGTGATGTTTGTACAAGTGTAAAAATGTCCCGGTGAGCGTCATGTCAAAATGTTTGTTCCGGGCTAATGTCAGTATAAATGGTGAGCTACATTTCAAATTTCAAGCTTTTATCAATCCATTTGATCGGTTTTCAAAAGAGCTCATCTTGCCATCAAATTCAGTTATCCGCACTTCCAGTGTTATATCAGTTAATGTAGCCATTTTGGTGAGCGTACCGTTTGCATCCTGTCAGTCAGGTGATCAAACTGAGAATTCAAAGATTTAATATGTACTTAAAGGTACCCATGTTCCAAATTTGAGGGCCTACGGAGGTCGTTTGATATTTTTAAGAAAGGCATCATGTGTTGCCAGAACATTGACTTCATCAGGTCTACAGTGTCGACAAAGCCAGTTGGCTGTTTTCAAAAATTAATATCTCTTCACTCGGGACTCGTCTTGAGAAACCGTTTGGTAGAAGTCATCCTTGTATATCAGAGTACACGCCTGTCAGACGGCAAGCTCCAGAAAGGTGTTTTGACCACATTGAAAATTACGTCTTCGCGATTAAATGCGAAAATTGTGGCGTAATTGCCCGAAGGATGTAAAATGCAATCTTATGATCCGAAAACGATGCCGATCGTTCCCAAAGGTATGTTTGAGGTCCGTGAAGCATTCCAGAGTATATGTGTATCCATATTGGATCGATTTGAATTCGCCAGTTGGACATTGAGAGAGAAGAGAAACTCCAATACCAAATGCAAATTGGTATGTGGAAAATTGAAAGATTTTCAAATTAAATAAAGCTGGCATGTTTTAATGCAAATGCACCTGGCAGCCGTGGTGTTGAGAAGACTATTTGAAGTTTTAAACCAAATATATTGGCAAGTGAAAAGCCATTAAATCTTTCAACCAGATGTAATTTGGGAGGTTGAAAGCCAAATTCCACAACCTTTCGAGCATTCTCCTTCTGCATTGTTTTTGGCTGGAGCAGCTGAAAGCCCAAATTCTATAACCTTTGCCCATCTCCCCTTGCTGTATTTGGAGTGAAATGGGTAAGAATTAAAACTTCAAATTGTAATGCAAAAGCCAGTAGCAACTACAAACCGTTCTTCCCTTCACGTGCCAGTAGAAAATGGAGGGGCATTCAATGAAGTTTCAACAATTTGCAATGTGGCGTTGGAGGCATAGAAATTTCAAATAAAAAATGCTGTGATCCTCTATGTGACGGCTGGTAAAGATAATAAAAAAGTTTAAGTCAAACTGCTATTGGCTGGTGTATGCCCAAAACTCAACAACCTTGTAAATCCTCCTCCTTGCCTCCCACGTGACTGGTGAGGATGGCTTTAAAAAGCTTCAAACAAATGCAATTATCAGGTTTGTAGCAGAAAACACAGTGTTTAGGGAGAGGCAGCAAGTGAAAACCCCAAACAATAGCAATGTGCTGGTGTAATTTAAATCCCACAACTTCTGCCAGCATTTTTCCTCCTGGGGGGTAACGTTAAACAATTTTATATAAACTTCCAAACAATATGTGGAGTGGCATTAAGAAACATTCAACCATTGCAATGGGCAAGGGTAAAAACATTAACTTTCAAAGCAAAATGAAATGCCCAGTCATCCCCTGTGTGAAGTAAAAGGGCAAATGCATAAATTTTCAAGCAAATTACAAATTGGCAGGTGTGAAGTGTAGTTGCAGACCCTTTCCAATGTCTTGCATGGTGGAATTAGTTTGAAAGAGGCGATGGGTATGGGCAGTGCCATTAAAAGCTCAAGCAAAAGCTTTAAAATTCAGTCCCAGGCTTAATGTTTTAATCCCACATTGGCTGGGAAGTGGACCATTTTGGTATTTATATGCTAATCCACACCATACTATAATGTCTAAGCCATAAAGGCTTTTGACACAAGGTGCCCATGGGCGCCAAAGGTGGGCCCACGTGCGAGCACGCTTCTCGAGGTGATGGAGAACTTGGCTAGACGAAGATCAAGTGGACCCCACGCAGGCACGCTTCTCGAGGCAAACAGGCGAAATTTTGCAGACGAAGGCCGGGTTAACGAGCGAGCAAGTCCGAGAGAGATCAACGGTGCGCGCTATTTCGCGAAGGGAAGATGCACGTCGTTTAAACCCCGCGAAATAGCGAAAGTGAACGAGAGCCGTCCATGTGTCATGATAGGTGGCAGTCCAGCAGGCGGGTCCCGGTGAGGTGGCACACAGTTGGCGCACAGGTGGCAGTCCAGTGGCGATGATGAGGTGTCATCCCAAGTGGCGTCCGGTCAACCCCATCGACCAATCAGAGGCCGCCACATGGCAAGGCGTCAGAGCACAAATGGAGGCAAAAAATCAAATTTAAAATGATTAAATAATATAGTTCAAACTATATTGAAATTTGAAATATTTAAATGATGGATCCATGATGAGAATTATTTCGCCCAGGGCTCAATTTTTTGCCAAAATATAAAGTATTATATATCGCCGGAAAGCTCTCGGAGTGAGGAATTTGATTATGAAGTTAATTTGGACAAATGTGGGATATTTTAGAAGCAGTTTCCACGGGAACAAAATTCAGTTAGAGAGGAGAGACACTTGGCAGTTTTCAGTTGTGGATTTGTTTTTCTTCTCTCCTCTTTTTATTCTGAATTCTTCTCAGTTGTAAGGGTTCCAGAATTCTGTGAGAATGGCTCCAGTTTTCATGGCTTCCAATTTTGAGCGTTCTTGAAGATTGTATAGGGCAGGGCTTTTCCTTCAGTAATGGAGTTCAATTCTTGCTATAGGTGTTTTTAGTTGCAGGGTCTTGTGTATGTAAGGCATACATAAATTCACACAGGAATGTCTCTAGATTTGTATTTCCATTTTATCAAATCAGATCCTCAAGGAGGATGAAATTTGTTATCTCAAGGAGATAGTTATGATTGTTTGCAGGGATTCTTCAAGGAAGGATTTAAATTCTACAATAAATCATAAAAAATGGAATATAGTTTCAAGATCTGATGATTTTGTGAATGATCTTAGTAATGCATTTATGCAAGGCATTAATGCATGAATATTTAATAATGAAGATGGATTTGCAATCGAAGCTTTCATTTATAGTTTGATGTATGACTCTGTTTCCCTTGGATAAGGCACTGATCTTGCAATTAAAGGGGTTCTCAAACCAATTTAAAATCCAATCAGAATACCTTTAGTTTGTGTTATGTTTTGAAATGTTTCATCTATCTCATGCTCAAGTATAGTTGAGTTTTATGTGTAGATCTAGCCCATCTGCAATAAACTACTTGTTTTGGAGCCTTAGTGAGATCTATCTGTTTATGTTGATGCTGTCATAGGTGTGTAATAGGTTTAATTCTAAGCATCAAAGGTATACCCGCCTAGGTTTTGCAGAGCCTGAAGAGTAGAAGGATTCAAATCCTTGTCATGTTGTCCAAGCCCTGAAGTTCTTCATAGATTGAATTGGCTACTTCATAGATCAATTGCAGGTGTTCTTGGGTTATCACTTTTGGTGAACAACAAAAATGGCGACTCTGCTGGGGAGTAAATGAACTGTCAAGAGCCTCTGGTTAAGAAAGAATTAATTCATATAAGGTTGAGATTATCCCATCCGAGTCACCACAACAAAAATGGCGACTCTGCTAGGGAAATGAAAATGGAAATTGCCTAAATTCATCTAGTTAGTCTGTCCATTGTGTATGCACAGAGTGAGAAAGTGAATTTATGAGTTAGAAAATGCTCTTTGTTCTGGATCTACATAATGATATGTGTATCATGTCATAGTTTATGAAGGAGTAACAGTGAATGCATGGTTGAAAGTTGTAAGAAGTTCTCTCAGCTGTGTATGAAATTCTTTACCAATTCCTTATTGGGTGGCGACTCTGTGGTTCATACCAGTATTAAATAGCCTAGAGGAATGTTTATTGCAGCAAGATCGAAGGAGTAAAGTGAATTAAATTTGTGATTGAATGGCATTCTGCTGTTCAAAATATCCTCTATGCAAGAGGTGGCGACTCTGTGATAAAAGACCGTGCTAAAGTGTGAAGTAAATCTCCAGATCTGCAAGAGTTTACAGCTGCAAATCTCCAAGTATTTTTTCAGAGGTTTCAAATGCAAAGATATGTGCTCTGAAAATTAGAATGTGTAATGTCATTTTCCCATTTAGTGAACAACACTAGTCTAGAGGGAAAGAGAGGATCTCAAAATTGATTTGCATATCTATGTTGCTAAAATATTCAGTGTATGTGATCTTCCGTAGTATGCAAATTTAGGAAAGATTTGTGTCAAGCAGTATTATGAATAGATCAGTATAAGGATACTTGCTTGAGGTTTTTTATTCCAGATTGTATAATCATTTGTGGGAGTAGGAAAAATGAGCAGTAAAGATTTTCAGTCTTGTGTATTTCCACATAGAACCATGCCTGGTGAAGTGTCACAACCGTATAATAGGAGAAGTTTCATCATGAACCATTATGCTGCTCTAAATTTTAGAGATATTCTAGGTTACCCAAATCCCATACCCACAGAAATCAGAAAGTATTTGCCCATATTCAGTGGGAAGAAATCAGAATCAGCATGTCAACATTTGAAAAGATTTTCAGATTTGATAGGAGAGTTTGAAATTTGTCAAGAAGATGTATGCATGAAATTGTTTATTCAGTCATTGAAAGAGGATGCAAGAGATTGGTTCTCTTTTTTGCCAATGAATTCTATTACCTCATGGGAAGAATTGGTTTCAAATTTCATGGATCAATTCGATGAGAAGGTGAGTGATTCCGACTTGTTGAAAGAGTTCACTTATATACAAATCAGGGAAGATGAATTGGTACCCACATTTAACATCAGATTTTCACAAGCTCTGTCCAAAATTTCCAGAAGGTATAAAATTGATGATAAAGTATGTCTGGATGTTTACATGAGTGCATTTGATGAGAAGATGGGTTTCCTATTGAGAAACAAAGAACCCAGAACCTTGTATGAAGCCTTTAACACAGCTAGGGATATGGAAAATAACTTGAAGTTTGGAATCTCGAAGAGATTCGTGTCTGCTGTTGTTTCATACCAAAGCACCTTCAATGGTGGAATACCATATGAAGTTGAACAAATCATTCCTTGTCTAGGTGCATCAAGCTCTGCAGTTCCAAATGGCTTTTATGATGCATGTGTTTCAGATTTGAATGAGAGTCAAGGACCTTTGTCGTTAATGTCAGTTGTCTCTCACAGTAGTGATGGAATGATCAGTGGGAAGCATTGTGAAAATGTTGATACAGAGACAGATATATACAAGGGATATGTACCATTTGATTTGTATGCCGATTATGCTGATTATGTGACTGCCAGTTACCAAGTGAATCATGCATCTCTCTAGGATAATATTGGGGAAAATAATGATGGTGATGACCATCAATCTTTACATGCTGCTGATGTATTTGATGTTGAAATACCAAATACAGAGGGGTTACTAAGTGTTGTTGTTTGTGCAAGTGAAAGTGTGCAATATGATGAAAATCAGAATTGTTTGGTGCAAACAATAGCTGATCCTCTTTTAAACATTGATGATGTCAATTGTGTTGAGGATGAAGTAAATGTTTTTTCAAATTTCACTTTAGACTTTGTTTCTTATAATCATGTTGATAATCTTTCTTTTTTGAAAGATATGCACAATGTTAATTCAGAAAATTGTAATGGTACACATGATTGCGATGAAGATATAGCACACATGGATGGACAAAAGTTTACAAAATCTCACATGGAATAGCAAAGTGCAATGCAAGTCCAGAAGATTGCAGAACTTAAGAAAGCTCTTGAGGTTGTGGACAAGAAGGTTCAAATGTTGGAGAACCTTCGAGCTGTTGACGAAAACCTTCTACAATATAGTGAAGAGAATTCTTCGGAAAAGGACTGTGAATTGAATGTTTGTACCTTTAATGAACATGCTGACCTAACAGATGGTTTTATAACAGGAAATTTTAGTGAACAAGCTGAAAACTCATCTGATGAAGTAAATGGCAGTGATGTTCATGTTCATTCTTTAGTTGATGACGAGTGTTCAATTGGTGAAGAAGATCAGTTGTGGCAAGATAAGTTTGATTATCTTGATTTTCAGAATGATGGTCATAGAATAAAATCTCATGAATATGAAACATGGAACACTGAGGATTGTTCCAGCCAAGTTTCATTTTCTTCTTTGTCTGATGAAGATGATTATGAGGATCGAATGGATGGTGTCTTTAGCAATTTTACTAATGCTGTATTCAATGCTGATATAGATACGGACCAGCCACTTCAGTGTCATAACGTTCATAAAGGGATTGTCCATTTGGTTTCTAACCCTTTGTATGAAGAAATAACTGATCAGCTAGATGTTGTAAATGATGAACCAGTCCATAATATTGATGAAATTCTGAACAACAATAGCATGAGTTGTACGAATTTATTTCATGATGAAGGTAAGAGGCATGGATTATGTGATGATCACTTAACACCACAAATGGAAGTGTTTCAGGTAGACATAAGTCTGGATGAAGAAGATTTAGCTGAGGATTTGCTTTAGCCAGAGGTATGCATTCTTTTTCATGAATGGGATGTTGAGAATGCGGAGGTTTTCAATTGGATAAGCAAGGATAGTGCAAGGTGTGATCAGCATAGTGAAGTATCACATCCAGATTGTAATATTCGTGTTCCTTGTTTGCATCAGTTGGTTTGTAGTATCCCTCATTCTATTGATTTAAATGATACTAAGGTATGTGCTAATGAGTTTTACAATGTTGAAAATGGGTGTTTTATTTTTCAAGTTCAGCATGATGATGTCCTTGCAAATGATAGAGTTGAGTGGGACAATGAAAGGTATATCAGTTTGTGGGAATGCCTCTATGGTGATTTGTCTCATGATTTTACTTGTGTTGAAATAGTGTTTGATCACAAAGTTCAGAATCAGACCAAAGGTATGCACACTAGTTGTTTCAGTAATGAGACAAACCAAGTTGATTATAATGATCATGCTTAGTTGTTACTAGAAGGTGCCTTTGTTTTGATCAATATGTCAAGTGATGAAAATCAGATTTTTGACAGAGGTAAATGCTAAGATTGATTGAGCAGCTTGTATGTAGTTGTTAGCATGTTTGTATCTCTTGTACAGTCGCTTTGCTTCAGTTGTGTGGTTTTCAATAAAGTGCCCTGCTGTTTGGGTAGAATAAGGAAGCCCTATTTTGAGAAGAGAAGAATTGAGAGAAGAATGATCCATTTTTTGGGTGGTCCGCTTAACCAAAGATATCTGGATTCTTGTGTTGATCTCGCAATCAACCATCCCCAGTCAGAGCCACTGTTGGGAGTATTTAAAATTGAGTCAAAGTTTGTAGGCCTATTTCAAAATTTTGCTCAGTATGATAGAAAGGCACCTAAATAAGTCAGTTTGAATGGCCTAGTTTGCGAGAGGGTAAATGGAGCCGATTGATTTTCAGAGGGTAAGGCTCAAGATTTAGGTCCCACACCTTTCATTTGGCCTATTCAGTGATGTGCAACTTTCAGAATTCAATTTGGATAAGTTTATTAGATACCCATTTCGAGGGGTGAGCTGAAAGTGCATTCTAGGCACAAGTGCAAATTTTATTGAGTAGTCTACTTTGAGCGATTACATCTTTTGCCCTGTTGATCGTCATGAAGAAATTCAAAGTGGATTCAATTTTATGCATAAATGCAAGTGAGCTCGCAAATTTTCAAGTCTTAACGAATCCATTTGCTTAGTTTTTGAAGCCGATTCCGTTTACAGTTTGTGTGTTTTGGCAAGTCCCTGTTTCGACAGCTAGTCGGAGCCCTGTTTCACATAAGTGTAAAAATTGCCTCAGTAAGCATCATGCCAAAATGTTTCTTCCAGGTTGATGTTAGTATAAATGGTGAGCTACGTTTCAAATTTCAAGTCCTTATGAATCCGTTTGCTCAGTTTTCAAAGCTCAATCTATTTGTAGTTTGTGATGTTTGTACAAGTGTAAAAATGTCCCGGTGAGCGTCATGTCAAAATGTTTGTTCCGGGCTAATTTCAGTATAAATGGTGAGCTACATTTCAAATTTCAAGCTTTTATCAATCCATTTGATCGGTTTTCAAAAGAGCTCATCTTGCCATCAAATTCAGTTATCCGCACTTCCAGTGTTATATCAGTTAATGTAGCCGTTTTGGTGAGCGTACCGTTTGCATCCTGTCAGTCAGGTGATCAAACTGAGAATTCAAAGATTTAATATGTACTTAAAGGTACCCATGTTCCGAATTTGAGGGCCTACGGAGGTCGTTTGATATTTTTAAGAAAGGCATCATGTGTTGCCAGAACATTGACTTCATCAGGTCTGCAGTGTCGACAAAGCCAGTTGGCTGTTTTCAAAAATTAATATCTCTTCACTCGGGACTTGTCTTGAGAAACCGTTTGGTAGAAGTCATCCTTGTATATCAGAGTACACGCTTGTCAGACGGCAAGCTCCAGAAAGGTGTTTTGACCACATTGAAAATTACGTCTTCGCGATTAAATGCGAAAATTGTGGCGTAATTGCCCGAAGGATGTAAAATGCAATTTTATGATCCGAAAACGATGCCGATTGTTCCCAAAGGTATGTTTGAGGTCCGTGAAGCATTCCAGAGTATATGTGTATCCATATTGGATCGATTTGAATTCGCCAGTTGGACATTGAGAGAGAAGAGAAACTCCAATACCAAATGCAAATTGGTATGTGGAAAATTGAAAGATTTTCAAATTAAATAAAGCTGGCATGTTTTAATGCAAATGCACCTGGCAGCCGTGGTGTTGAGAAGACTATTTGAAGTTTTAAACCAAATATATTGGCAAGTGAAAAGCCATTAAATCTTTCAACCAGATGTAATTTGGGAGGTTGAAAGCCAAATTCCACAACCTTTCGAGCATTCTCCTTCTGCATTGTTTTTGGCTGGAGCAGCTAAAAGCCCAAATTCTATAACCTTTGCCCATCTCCCCTTGCTGTATTTGGAGTGAAATGGGTAAGAATTAAAACTTCAAATTGTAATGCAAAAGCCAGTAGCAACTACAAACCGTTCTTCCCTTCACGTGCCAGTAGAAAATGGAGGGGCATTCAATGAAGTTTCAACAATTTGCAATGTGGCGTTGGAGGCATAGAAATTTCAAATAAAAAATGCTGTGATCCTCTATGTGACGGCTGGTAAAGATAATAAAAAAGTTTAAGTCAAACTGCTATTGGCTGGTGTATGCCCAAAACTCAACAACCTTGTAAATCCTCCTCCTTGCCTCCCACGTGACTGGTGAGGATGGCTTTAAAAAGCTTCAAACAAATGCAATTATCAGGTTTGTAGCAGAAAACACAGTGTTTAGGGAGAGGCAGCAAGTGAAAACCCCAAACAATAGCAATGTGCTGGTGTAATTTAAATCCCACAACTTCTGCCAGCATTTTTCCTCCTGGGGGGTAACGTTAAACAATTTTATATAAACTTCCAAACAATATGTGGAGTGGCATTAAGAAACATTCAACCATTGCAATGGGCAAGGGTAAAAACATTAACTTTCAAAGCAAAATGAAATGCCCAGTCATCCCCTGTGTGAAGTAAAAGGGCAAATGCAGAAATTTTCAAGCAAATTACAAATTGGCAGGTGTGAAGTGTAGTTGCAGACCCTTTCCAATGTCTTGCATGGTGGAATTAGTTTGAAAGAGGCGATGGGTATGGGCAGTGCCATTAAAAGCTCAAGCAAAAGCTTTAAAATTCAGTCCCAGGCTTAATGTTTTAATCCCACATTGGCTGGGAAGTGGACCATTTTGGTATTTATATGCTAATCCACACCATACTATAATGTCTAAGCCATAAAGGCTTTTGACACAAGGTGCCCATGGGCGCCCAAGGTGGGCCCACGTGGGAGCACGCTTCTCGAGGTGATGGAGGACTTGGCTAGACGAAGATCAAGTGGACCCCACGTAGGCACGCTTCTCGAGGCAAACAGGCGAAATTTTGCAGACGAAGGCCGGGTTAACGAGCGAGCAAGTCTGAGAGAGATCAACGGTGCGCGCTATTTCGCGAAGGGAAGATGCACGTCGTTTAAACCCCGCGAAATAGCGAAAGTGAACGAGAGCCGTCCACGTGTCGTGATAGGTGGCAGTCCAGCAGGCGGGTCCCGGTGAGGTGGCACACAGTTGGCGCACAGGTGGCAGTCCAGTGGCGATGATGAGGTGTCATCCCAGGTGGCGTCCGGTCAACCCCATCGACCAATCAGAGGCCGCCACGTGGCAAGGCGTCAGAGCACAAATGGAGGCAAAAAATCAAATTTAAAATGATTAAATAATATAGTTCAAACTATATTGAAATTCGAAATATTTAAATGATGGATCCATGATGAGAATTATTTCGCCCAGGGCTCAATTTTTTGCCAAAATATAAAGTATTATATATCGCCGGAAAGCTCTCGGAGTGAGGAATTTGATTATGAAGTTAATTTGGACAAATGTGGGATATTTTAGAAGCAGTTTCCACGGGAACAAAATTCAGTTAGAGAGGAGAGACACTTGGCAGTTTTCAGTTGTGGATTTGTTTTTCTTCTCTCCTCTTTTTATTCCGAATTCTTCTCAGTTGTAAGGGTTCCAGAATTCTGTGAGAATGGCTCCAGTTTTCATGGCTTCCAATTTTGAGCGTTCTTGAAGATTGTATAGGGCAGGGCTTTTCCTTCAGTAATGGAGTTCAATTCTTGCTATAGGTGTTTTTAGTTGCAGGGTCTTGTGTATGTAAGGCATACATAAATTCACACAGGATTGTCTCTAGATTTGTATTTCCATTTTATCAAATCAGATCCTCAAGGAGGATGAAATTTGTTATCTCAAGGAGATAGTTATGATTGTTTGCAGGGATTCTTCAAGGAAGGATTTAAATTCTACAATAAATCATAAAAAATGGAATATAGTTTCAAGATCTGATGATTTTGTGAATGATCTTAGTAATGCATTTATGCAAGGCATTAATGCATGAATATTTAATAATGAAGATGGATTTGCAATCGAAGCTTTCATTTATAGTTTGATGTATGACTCTGTTTCCCTTGGATAAGGCACTGATCTTGCAATTAAAGGGGTTCTCAAACCAATTTAAAATCCAATCAGAATACCTTTAGTTTGTGTTATGTTTTGAAATGTTTCATCTATCTCATGCTCAAGTATAGTTGAGTTTTATGTGTAGATCTAGCCCATCTGCAATAAACTACTTGTTTTGGAGCCTTAGTGAGATCTATCTGTTTATGTTGATGCTGTCATAGGTGTGTAATAGGTTTAATTATAAGCATCAAAGGTATACCCGCCTAGGTTTTGCAGAGCCTGAAGAGTAGAAGGATTCAAATCCTTGTCATGTTGTCCAAGCCCTGAAGTTCTTCATAGATTGAATTGGCTACTTTATAGATCAATTGCAGGTGTTCTTGGGTTATCACTTTTGGTGAACAACACCACTCAAGGAAGACACACCTTCAAAATCATCAGCACGAGAGTTCAAAGAAGAATCTATGCACCAAGTCAACATATGTTGATAGTTAGTGAGCACTACAAAGATTGGTGAAGTTTGGGTGTCTATTTAAGGAAATTTTTTACCTCAATGCCAACTGTAGTTTTCCAACAAACATTCTCTGAAGATCACTATCTAGCAGGGCAAAGGGGACTCTGCTTGATATAGACTAATGCCTTGAGATAAAGTTAGTGGTTTTTCCATTTGGCCTTTGTTTGCAATGAATGAGGTCATCAATGGTGAATTTTCTACCAATGTTAGCTTGGAACTATTTGAGAAATGCATCCATTAATTCCTCAAAAGTATTAATCAAATAATATGGTAAAGATCCGTACCATATCGTAAGAATAACTTAAGAAAATAATGATCCTAATTATGATAATCACTACATAAGGTAAAGAAAGAATCAATGTATAAATGAGGATCTCCATCACCATTATACTGATCAAATTTTAGACTCTCAACCCCTTGGGGAAGGGTATCAATAAGGATGTTCAATGCGAGTGGGTTATGGTGATAATATGGCAGAAGTGAGGGTTGACTAGTAGCATTTAAAATGTTAGAAAGTTATCCCATGTTTTGAAAAATGGTATTGAGGACACAATTACTAGGTGGAGGAGGTGAAGGGGGGTTATGTATAGTGGTGGAGACATGGGGACTAGAACCAATAGAAACATTGTCACTAGGACTAGTGCTAACACCCACACCGATGCTAAAGGAAGTGTCATGAGCATTGAAAGTGACAATAGAAGTGTTAGTAGCCATTCTAGTGTACCCCAAGTGAGGTTGGGAGAAATTGATGCTCATAATACTACCACCAGTCAGAGGGTCAATCATAGGACCTATATCCACCACGTGAACTAACACTCCAAGAATAGTGACATGAAGTTGAGGACTAGTAGTATTAGACTAAGAATCCTAGGGGTGAGCTTCAATAAGCGGAACATGAGATCTCATAATCACAAATAATGTCCTTAACACATCTATGCTCCTACAATTTGAAATAAGTATTTCTCTTAGATTGTTAGTAATAGAGGGAGCATGAGGAAGGGACATTCTCTTGATTTAAGAATCCTTCAAAATACCTCATGTTCTCCTTGAGGGACTAAATCTAATTGAAGAAACCCATCATATCAAAATCATGGTCCATAGTGGGAGGATACCCTGGAGGGGTATTCGTAATGGTATTATTTCAAGAGTTAGGATTTGAATCATATGTAGTAGAGCCTCCCAAAATAATGCCTAAAGGAGGAGTCTAGGAAGTAAAAGGATCATTAGGATCTATAGTCTATTAGATCAATAAATGTAAGACTATAGTGGTTCGACGTGATGATAGGCTTATAATTCATCCTCACTACAATGCTAGAAGTAGTTTGGTTCATAAAGCTCACATACGAGCTCCATAACTCTCCAACAACCTCAAGAGTGTGTGAGAGAGAAACTCGACACAATCACTGATTAATTAAGTTTGATGAAATTTTTTACAAGATTTTAAATAAAATCCACATATGAGGTGATTTTATGTCAAGTTTGTTAGAAGGTGTAGCATCATAAATTATCAATGGGCCAATTTATACCTCCTGTTTATGCCCCTACTTTAGCGTGTCCTCTCCTCATCACCAGTCTAGGTCCATTTTATGCTTATTCTCTAGCTTTGAGTCCATGAACACCCATTGGTGGGTCCCTTGGTGAGGTACCCCTCACCCCTAAGCTTTATTTTGGTCCCTTATGCAGAAAAACCACGGTGCCCAATGCCATGGTCCCTCTCAATGGGGCCCAAATTTGAATTGGGGCAGGTGTTGTATTTCCTTGGTGGAAATTGATCCTTGTGACTTCGCATGATCGTTGAAGGTCGACCTAATTAGTAATTTACCTAGATACCCCTATATAAAGATATTTTATCAGCCTAATTTCATCTATAAATTCTAATTCTTCATCTAAAAGAAACCTAACACCCTTGCATCCATGAAGCATTCATTATAAATCATTTTTAGAGATCTTCAAGGTTGCATATTCATCATTCAACCATTATGGAGAAAAAATACATCATTCCTATGTAATCATTTGTGTGTGATTAGGGCTTTATCAATGTTCATCCCATTTCATACAACATATGTGATTACACTAAAAGAACAAAGTATCATCATCAACCATTGCAAATTTGAGGAATATCTTTCCAGTATTTATTTCAGTATTTGTATTTATACATTCAAGGTTAATTCTTAAACTAGGGTTTGACTCGAGCAAACCCCTATTCCCAACAATTTCTCCTTTTTTTCAGTATGTCCAAAAATAGGTGCAAAGATATATTCAAGAGGATCAACAAGATTTGTAGAGATGAATAGGTTCCCCTTTCGATGACAAGAAATTCATAGGACTAGGGTGACCACCACCATGGTCTCAAAAAATTAGGTCAAAAACTTTTGGGAAGAGATCCAAATCATTTGCTTCTACTCAGATCCAAGTGTAGACACCTAAAAATGGTCAATGCTTATGGAATCATACTTTAACATTTGCGCATTGCCTTATTTTAGGGTTTTTGTGTCGCATTAACATTTCTTCTATGTCGCGCACTTGGTTTTTATCATTTGCGAGCGAGTCCTTCTTCTGCATTCTTCATCTGTCTTGCTTTCAAATTTGGTCTTGTCGACAACAATATTTAGTCATGATTTTGGTCAATCTTTGTCCTTGTCAATCTTGTCATATTGCGATCGATTCGTCATCGATCCTTGTCCTTTTCAATCATGTCAATTTGGTCAATTTGTCATTGATTTTTGTCAACCAATCTCAATCAAATTATTTATCAACACTGGTCATTTATCAATTCAAAATCATGATCGAATCAATATCAACTGTCCTTTGTCAAGACCTAATTGTCATCCTTGCATTTCTAATTCATCTTCCAAGGTTTTATGATTTGTTCATTTAATCTTGTTTGGCATTTTCCCTCTAGGTTAAATAATTTATTTATTTATCCTAAGTCTTCTTGTCACAATTAAATGTTTATTTAATTGGCTAATTAATTTCCTCCTATTTTTGTAAATTAATTAATGAATGAGAAATTATTAATTAATTTACCTATTTTTCATCAATTTCCTAATTTCCAAGTCATTATTTCCAACTTAATTTTCTAATTTCTCCTAAAGGTCTATTTCTATTTCAAAATCTTGTCATAAATCCTTGCATAGCAATTTGTCATAATCTTGTCATAAATTATCAATCAATCAATTTTGCATAGAAAGTGCAAATTTGTCATAAATTTGTCATAATTGACATAATTGATTTGCAATTTCCATTTGAATTGAATCATGCTAATTTGATCATCTCTCCAATTTGTCTATAAATTGGATGAATTTCTTCAATCTTGGCTAATGAGAATAATAATTATTTTGTCAAATCAATCACACTTCAAGTACTCTTGCGCCAATATCTTATTTACTTGCTTTCATCTCATGTGTATGCACATGTAGGTGAGATCCACAAACAAAAGATATTTGAAGAAGAAAGAAGGACAATGGAGCCACATGAAGGAGATATTCAGATCTGCATTTGGTTTGCTTAGCTTTTAATCTTGAATGTCTTGTTTTCATGTTTTCATTGAGTGTGTTTAGGATTGATCATTGCATTTTAGCTTTTGTGATTGAGCTAATGATTAATACCACTTGCATGTGATGATTTCCAATTTCCTAGCTACATTAATTGGTGAACCCGACGTGAACTAACCCCCTAACCATGCTTTTGAGTGCTTTTGAGTTGATTTGTAGGTTAAAAACCCAAGAAATAGGGTAATGCAGGGCTTTCTGGGGACTTCTGCGCCTGTGTCAAGCATTCTGCGTCTATGTCAAGGACATTCTGTGCCTATGTCAAGCATTCTGCGCCTGTGTCAGACATTCTACACCTGTGTAAAGTCTAGAAATAGAGGTAAAGAAGCAATGTTTTTACTTGAAAATTGTTTTGTTTTGCATTCTGTTTCTACTTTTTGGTTTTTTGGTACTGATTCTTTGTGCAACACCTTGGCATACGCATGACAAAGACAACAAATGAAACTACTAACATGTTTTGTGTAGGTTCGATAGTCAAAGACTAAGCATATCAAACTTCTGACTTGGGTTTTGCAGGTTGCCTTGAACTACAACTAAACTTTGTGTTTGCAATTAATATTTAGGCACCTAGTGATTTCTAAATAGGATGGAATGAATGCATGTTTGCCTTGATTGTTGAGTTTGACATTGGAGTAGGAGAGTATGCTCTCATCCTTCTTAGGGTGATCAGAAATCCATATCTTCGATACCATGCTCATGTCTTTGATTGTGTGTCACCTTTAGAGGGCCTACCTTCCCGACCATTTGCTTTTGCAAGCAAGTGATAATTGTGAGAAGGGAATGACCCAAAGTGAGTATAGCTAGAATACCTTGGCATTCTAACTCAGTATAAACAAATACCTGATGGGTGAAAGCTTTGAAGGAAGGGTTACGTGGGAATTGTAGTTACTTGGGAAGTGATGACCCTTGAACTCTTTCTCATATCAACATCTAAGTAGGACCTCACGGTCTAAATCATGCTTGCGCGACTACATTTGTTTGGTATCTTGGTGGGCTTAATGTCTCAATCACGCTTGCGTGACACCAAGGAGTAACACTTAACAGAAATCCTTACTAAACACCTTGTATTTAGAGGCCAAAAATCCTTCTAGTTGCTTGAGAAGGACAAATTCAGATACTTGGAAGAGATACTAAGTTCGCCATGGGGATATTTCCATGGGGACTGATGCTTGGCTGCCCTAAGAAGTGAGTGCCATGGAGGGGAGCCCATGGGGTCAAGCATCTATGTATTCTCCTTGAATCCCATAATGAGTCTACCTCTCAAGTACCTAATTTCCTTGCCTACCATAAGAAATGTGGGAATGAGCATGATTGTCTTGAGTCTAAGTTGAAATATCTTGTATTCTTTGCTTGTCAAAAGTTGAATTGCATCTCATTTCAAGAACAAGACAAATTGATTCAAAACAAGGTTAAACACAAGAAGATTTCATTCAACAAAGTTCAAAACATCTTCAAACATGGTTGTCAAACATTTTTCAAAGTCTTATCTCAACATTCATGTCACTTAGATCTAGGTTCATCCTAGGTGTCCATTTTGCAAAGTCATTGTCAACTATCAAGGTTAAGTTTCATCTAGGTCATACTCCTTTGCATATCAATAAGAGTCATCCATTTGCATATGTCCTCTTGCATTAGAGTAATACCATTGTCATACATTGCATACTCTAGGTCTCTTCATTAAGCTTAAGTCATTATCAGATCATATTAGGGTTACTTGCATAGTAATTGTCCCTTATCATATAGTGTCAAAACTAGGTTTTGTCATACTTGAGTAATCCAAATCTTTGATAAACCCTAAGTCATTGTTAGGAAGTCTAGACCTTATCAAACTTTTGTCTTTTGTCATCAATGTCATTTGGTCAAACCTAGCTTAGTATCCAAGCATATAGGGGAGACATTGTCATTTTGTCCTTTTGTCACTTGGTCCTTTTGTCCTTTGAGGTCTAGACATCATTTCAATTTCCTAAAAGTCTCATTTTTAGAATTGCATTCATAAGTTTGTCAAAATCTTGAAAAAAGAACAAAAACATAGGTTGCATTCTTGCCATAGATTGCATTTCCATCTGTTTAGTTTGCATTTAGTTGCATATCATACATCATCCTTAAAAAAAAATTCCAAAAATATTGCATTTGCATAGTGACATGTTTGTTGAAATGAGGTCTCAACCTTCTTACGAAGCCATGTCATCACGATTGAGCAATCAATCATGTCAATCCAATCTCTACATGTCTCAGAACTTGGATCAAACTTATCATGATGATGTAAACATCCAAATAAAAAAACTAGAGGAGAAACTAGCTCAAGAAGAGGAGATATTGGAACAAAGAGTGAAAAACATTGAGAAGAATAGATCACAAATGTCCAAAATGTTTCAAAAATTTCCAGGTCGAAATCCAAAAATTGAGCCAATTGATGTAAGATCTCTTCTTGAATGATCAGACATATAAGCTCTCCTCTCCCAAATAGAGATGATGAAACAATTTCAAGAAAGGAGACAACATCACTTTCAACATTAGGTGCCTCCACAATAAGAACAAGAAGGTGTTTACTATCAATCAGATTTTCAACCATCACAACCAATTGTTCAACATTTCCGACATTCACAACCAATTGTTCAACATATACAACCAACACAACCATTGGTCCAATTTCAACAATATGTCCAACCAACTATACAATGTCCACAAATGGTTCAACCAATGGTGGAATATCAATGTCAACAACCACAACCAAACATTCAAAAACAAAGGTTGCAGCACACACCAACCCAAGTTTCAAACATGTCAGAACAATTGAACCAAGTCCACTATCAAAACATGACATCAGATCAGAGCCAACTCCTTTCCAAACAAGTTCAAATTCCAGATACAACTATGTCAAAACCTCGAAAGAAAGGTGGCTTTATTGCAATGCTCTTAAGGAAATTACCAAGTGAGTTTATTGAGGAAGATCAAGATAATACAATTATGTCTAGCAATGCCTCATCCCCCCGCAAACAAATTGACTCTCCAGTGGCACCTATCCCTACACCTTTAGAAGTTTCACAGGAACCTTCCATATTGTCCTCATCAAACAATACACCCAAGGATGAAATTATCCAAGAGCTATCCATAATTGATTGCCATGATAATCTAATTCATGATGCACATCCTTGTCATGTTTCAGAAATACAAGACCCAATGCCACCATGCACTTTATTGCCATTACCTATTTTAGAGGACCCCATTCGAAGTCCTTCTTCCTCATGTTCAAGCATTCATTCCTTGCCAGAATCGATCACAAATGTTCAAAGTGCATTTCCTTCATGCCAAAGCATTAATCCCTTGTCAGAATCCCCCATTCATATCCAAAGTCTAACCCCATGTCAAGAGGATAATTTAGAGCATGAAGAAATGAGTCCTAAAGAAAATCAAGATCAAGATCCTGAAACCTTATCATCCCATCCAATTGTTGACCAAGATCCCATTTCCCCAGACACTCGCAATGATTCACTTATTCCAGTCAATTCTATCCAAGAACACAATGTCCTTTCAAATCCCATTGACACTCCATTCCCCGGGCAAGATCAAGATATCCTAGTTCATCCAATCCCAAATGATCCCCTTCCATTTCATGAACACAATGTCCTTTCAAATCCCATTGACATTCCACTTCCTGAGAAAGATCAAGATATCCCTTCCATCCTTTCCAATGATCCCATTAAAAGTCAAGAGCAAAGCACCTTTAAAGAGGATTCCAATGATCTTCCTCCTTGTCAAGATCAAATTATTCCTTTAAATCCTCCACAAGATCCACTTGTTCCTCCATCTCCTTGTCCTAATGCTTCATATACACTCCAAGATCTCATTTCTTATGATGATCCCATTATTTCTCCCATTCCATCTCTTGAAGAGCCTGTCATTGAACCATGTCCACTACATAATCCTAGTCCCCCTCATGATCCTAATCCCCCTCATGATTCTAATGTGTCAATGCAAGATATTCATGAACCCTCGACATGCATAATGGGTTCTTCCACTTTGGTGCAATCCGATCCACTTCAAGATCTCATTATTTCTCTCATATCATATCCACCTCATAATGGACTCGCATCTTCTTCCCAAAGAAAAGAGTATCCTACAAGTCAAGATATTCATAAAGGCAAAGGAGTAGATCTCCATAAGCAAGAATCCCTTCATGTTAAAGAATATCTTAAGGGTCATGTCTACACAACTTGCTCTCAAGATGTTGGTATCCCTCCACCAAAATCAAAACATACACCTTCCCCATCATATTTTCCATCCATCTTAGGTCCTTATATCCCTTTGTCCTCTATGCAAGGTCAGCAAAGGCACACATCCTTGAGTAAATTTCATCCATCCAAAAGAACTCCATTTCATTCATATCCATCCATGCATTCCTTTCCTCCTCCAAGCAATTTGGATGCCAAGTATAAACGTCATAAGTCTAGCAATCCACATGTATTCAAGGATCAACATGTCCAATATAATTGACATGTCAAAACAAAGAACAAATTGATCTATAAAGAAAAAGAAATATCCAAAAGGCCACAAAGGCCCACTGAGCAAAATAAAGCAAAGTTAAAATTTATATGGGTTCCTAAATCCCTTGTGCAAGCAATGCACTCCAAGGAACCACAAAAACATGAAAAATCAAAAACCATGTGGATCCCTAAGCAACTCCTTGAAGCACAAAAGCCTAAAGAAAAATCCAACTTGGCATCCAAAATTTCTATTCCTCCATCCAAACCTCTCAAATTTGTTCCTCCATCACCTTCTTCATCCATTTTGGGCCCTTATGTCCCAAAATCCCAAGCTATTCCTCCATCCAAATCTCACAATCTGAGATATATTTTTCCTCCATCAGTCCATCACCCCTCAAAGTGGGTGCCAATGTCAATCTTGCCAACATTTCCATCCACTCAAGCCCAATTCTTCCAATACCCTACCTATTATCCAATGCATATTTTCCATCATTCGATCCCTTTGATCCAATCCTTTGCATAAATCCTCGCCTTAGTTTCATCTTATTTTCCATGTCCTTATCCTACCAACATCTTTGAGCATACTTTTAAAGGCCATGGTCCATTTTTTTTCAAGGCTAATATCCAAACAAAAAGATGCTTGAGTCCTTCTTCCATCCCCTATCATGTGTCCATCTTCTATTGAAAAAGCTCAAAAATACAAAAAAAAAAAAAAAAAAAAAAAGACAAAAGAAAAAAGTAAAGCAAAAATAATTCGTGCACTGGTGAAAACCTGGCAAACAGGCACCTTGGGCAAGTACCATGATGAAAACCTGGCAAACAGGCGTCATGCATAATCTATTAACTTCTTGCACACCACACTTTGGGGCAGGTTTTATCCTATCATATCCTTTTGTCCTTCATTGTTCCGTGTTATACTCCTTCATATCCTATTGCCCTTCATTATCCTATCATACCATGTCATACTCCTTCATATCCTATTGCCCTTCATTATCCTATCGAACCCCTGTCATTACCCTCCATAATCCTATTGTCCTTCATGTACATATCCCCTTTTCCACCTTTGATCTTGACAAGGCTGAGGATCTTCATGAGCATCATGTATCATGTTTGCAGCTTTTAGTCCATCATAGCTTTTGGTCATTTATCCATTTGCTTATTATAACCTTTCATCCATATTCCCTAGCTTATTGCAACTTTCTGCCACTATCCCTTAGCCTACCCTGACCTTCAGTCCATGTCCCTTATCCATTCTTGGTCTTGCTTATCCTCTCCATATCTTATCACTATCCATACAGTCTTTTTAATTCCTCGATCTTGATCTGACATAAGGATGCAAAATTTAAACATGGTTTCAAAAAACCTCTTGACATGTCCCTCATGCCATGTTCCAACTTTACATTGTCACATCCAGTCTCTTGTCCCATCATGCAATAGCCCTTGAAAATTGCATCTACGTTGTCTCCATAATAAAAGGCCTTTGTCTTCCCTCTATCCACCAACATTTTAGCAAGCCTATTTATTCACTTGTCATATTCCCTTCCTTGCTAGACACTGGGGGCAAAATCATAAAAAAATTGAAAAATGTCCTGAAATAATTCAAAAAAATTGAAAAATGTCTTGAAAAAGATCATAAAAATTGAAAAATGTCCTGAAATAATCCAAAAAAATCAAATAATGTCTTGAAAAAATCTCTTAAAAATTGAAAAATGTCCTGAAATAATCCAAAAAAATCAAATAATGTCCTGAAAAAATTTTAAAAAAAAATCAAATGACGTCCTGAAATAATCCAAAAAAATCAAATAAAGTCCTGAAAAAATGAACAAAAAAATTGTAAAAACTCGAAAGGCAAAACAAAAACATAAATATCCCCTTTGTGCATAGATAGATCGCTGAGCATACATCCAACGACAATCAATCAAACACTGTGCTTTAATGAAATCATGCATAAACAGATGAACTGTTTCAATCAAACTAGACATTCAAACTGATCACAATTGTCATATCAATCAAACGTTACCATCAATATCATTTGTCCTTGTCTCTACTATCATGGGTCTTATACAGGGTGTGGTATACTCAAAACCAGACCGTGTGGGTCAGTGCAAGAAGATGAGTCCACTTTTTGGCCAAAAAGTGGAAGTGTTTTCCCTGATTTTCAGATTTTGTCTCATTTGAGCTTAAATTTTGAAACACTTAGAGATTGAATCTTGGAAAAAGTCACTACTATAAAAGATAGCCCTCTGAGTGTACTTTCCAAATATATAATTTATTTTAATACCCACATAATAAAAAATAACTTTTTAAATGGAGTTCTAAAAACTATGTTTTAAAAATGCCTGTTTCAAGACCATACCATGCATGTGTACGACCCACACTTTTTGACACAATTAAAATTATTTTCTCAAACCGTTTTGGGAAATGGTTTGTAACACACTGAAGATTGATGAACATATTTTTCTGTATTTTTTTTTCTAATATATTTTTTTTAATTAATTTTTTAATGGCCGTAATTATCTTTTTGAAAATTTGATGTGTACGACCCACATAATTTGATGTAAACTTAACATTTTTTGATTTTTTTTTTTTTTTAATATAAAATTTTTTTGTGTAGATTGATGACATATAATTTTTTTTCCAAAATTTTTTAAAATAAAAAAGTTATAAAATTAACAAAAGTAGTTAATATTTCAAATTTATAGACATGATTTACTATAAATTAAATGAAAAATAGTTAAAATAATCAATTTTTAAATAAATTTACATATTTAGAATCTAGACAGTATAATCTGAAATGGGTTTTAATTTCGTATAAAAATTCTCTGATTAGAGGCGCGTAAACTATTTTTGAAGTTCATATTTGTGCTTTCATTCATGGAGATTTGAATTTGCAGGTCCATGTCTCAGGTGTGGCCATCCCAGGGCTATCCCGGGCCTAATCCCGAGCCAAGTGGCGGGTTGTGGAATCAACTTCCACAAAACGGGCCCTCGTTTTCAAACAAGGGCGGCTTGTGGAAAAAAAAAGGAAAAATACCATTTAGAAACGGGGGCCCACTTTTAAACAAAACGGGGGCCCGTTTTTAGAAACAGGCCCCCGTTTTTAAAAACGGGCCCCCATTTCTAAAAAACGGGCCCCCGTTTTGTTTAAAAGCGGGCCCCCGTTTTAGAACAAAACGGGGGCCTATTTTTTTTTGCTTCGAACCCCCGTTACCTTTCGGCTCGGGAGCCCGAAGCACAAACGGGCCCCCGTTTATAAGAGCGCGTTTTCCAATGCACGGACTTCCATGAATTTGTGACTCATTACCTTGCACTTGCCCGTGTCCTATCTTAGACGAGGTACCGCATGTCCTGAAACCAGACAGCATGATCATCCTATCAGCACTTTCAACTTTTGACAATGAAGATCAAGATGTTAGTTTGATTTGTTGGAATTTGTGCATCTTATCTTTTTATTGATTTATTTTTGGCTTCGATCATGTTCCTATGTTGCTTGATGATGTCACTGAGTGATTTAGAGTGACCAGGATGGTTCATGGTCCTTTTCCTTTTTGTTGTGATTGCTGTTTGTCTGCGATGTGTCTGTCTTTTGCAAAAAAGGGTTGCGTTCCAGCTCTGGCCTTCAATGCCATGATGCTCTGCATCCATTTTGCTACATTAAAATAAAGGTTCTCACCTACAAAGTGCATTATTGAAAGCAAGTTTTCCTTCATCTCTAACTGTCCTCTGTCTAATTTCTGCTTACTAACATTTCTTCCATTAGTCTTGGCAATCTGTTTGCTCCTATCATTTTTTATCATTCTTATCGATCAATTGGCCTCTTTTCTGGATATTTCCGGCCAATTCCTCGAGGGGGCATGCATATGTCATTGTTATTGTCTGGGGCATTTTCATATGTCATTGTTAGTGTCTGGGGCATGTTCATTATTGTTCTTTGAAACAACGCTTAAAATCACATTGTCTCAAAGAGGGGCAAAATGTAGACACCTAAAAATGGTCAATGCTTACGGAATTATACTTTAACATTTGTGCATTGCCTTATTTTAGGGTTTTTGCGTCGCATTAACATTTCTTCTATGTCGCGCACTTGGTCTTTATCATTTGCGAGCATCGAGTCATTCTTCTGCATTCTTCATCTGTCTCTCTTTCGAATTTGGTCTTGTCGACAACAATCTTCAGTCATGATTTTGGTCGATCTTTGTCCTTGTCAATCTTGTCATATTGCGATCGATTCATCATCAATCCTTGTCCTTTTCAATCATGTCAATTTGGTCAATTTGTCATTGATTTTTGTCAACCAATCTCAATCAAATCATTTATCAACACTGGTCATTTATCAATTCAAAATCATGATCGAATCGATATCAACTGTCCTTTGTCAAGACCTAATTGTCATCCTTGCATTTCTAATTCATCTTCCAAGGTTTTATGATTTGTTCATTTAATCTTGTTTGGCATTTTCCCTCTAGGTTAAATAATTTATTTATTTATCCTAAGTCTTCTTGTCACAATTAAATGTTTATTTAATTGGCTAATTAATTTCCTCCTATTTTTGTAAATTAATTAATGAATGAGAAATTATTAATTAATTTACCTATTTTTCATCAATTTCCTAATTTCCAAGTCATTATTTCCAACTTAATTTTCTAATTTCTCCTAAAGGTCTATTTCTATTTCAAAATCTTGTCATAAATCCTTGCATAGCAATTTGTCATAATCTTGTCATAAATTATCAATCAATCAATTTTGGATAGAAAGTGCAAATTTGTCATAAATTTGTCATAATTGACATAATTGATTTGCAATTTCCATTTGAATTGAATCATGCTAATTTGATCATCTCTCCAATTTGTCTATAAATTGGATGAATTTCTTCAATCTTGGCTAATGAGAATAATAATTATTTTGTCAAATCAATCACACTTCGAGTACTCTTGCACCAATATCTTATTTACTTGCTTTCATCTCATGTGTATGCACATGTAGGTGAGATCCACAAACAAAAGCTATTTGAAGAAGAAAGAAGGACAATGGAGCCACATGAAGGAGATATTTAGATCTGCATTTGGTTTGCTTAGTTTTTAATCTTGAATGTCTTGTTTTCATATTTTCATTGAGTGTGTTTAGGATTGATCATTGCATTTTAGCTTTTGTGATTGAGCTAATGATTAATACCACTTGCATGTGATGATTTCCGATTTCCTAGCTACACCAGGTTAGTGTCTCCATATGACATTTGTAGCTCACTATTTATGCTTAGTCTATTCAATATTCACCCATTTACCCTAATTTCAACATTTTCACAATTCAACTTAGAAAAAGGGAATAAAACCCTAACCCCCAAGTGGAACCAAATTAGAATTTCAGAGCTTTTTCCTTAGAGGGATCAAGCCTAGATCTATTAGGTCCCTCCCTCTTTAATTGTAATGATTATTTACACAAAATTAGTAGTTTTATTACATTTTATGGTGAAGCCCTAATTTTCACCATTACATTTTGGTGAACCCGACTCCTTACACTACTATTTCTGATTTGTGTTCTCAAATCTGATCTGTGAGCATTTTAATTTTCAAAATTTCTTTCATAGATTATATTTTTAATCAAATTACATATATTTAGAGTTCAAATTCATAAAAACTCTAATTTATTTTGGTTAATTTGATTTGTGGGGTGCATAATTTGTAACTTTTCTTTTTAGATCCGATCTTAGACATTCATAATGGCACTTAATAGATCTGATTTATTTTCCATTTCATGTATGATTACAATGCTTCTCACTTATATTTATCATAATCATGTGTTGCACACTGGTTTCTTTCACTTCACTTTGCTTCTTTCCATTCATAGCACTTTGGCATATTGCATTTTTAGAATTTTAAAAATGATTCTTGTACTCATGCTTGAATATCATAAATAAAATTATAAATTTGATTAGGGGTAAAGACGAGCATGAATCTTTAACTAATCAAGTATAATAAAAAATAACACAATAGAATGTCAAATACGAAAGAAATGAAAGCTTTAAACTAAGTAAAACTCCCTATTCTAGATTTATGCTTCCAATATTCTTCTCCGAAATTGTGTGGGTGGCTCTCAGGTATTGCACTGAAATTCCTGCATAGATTGGTAATTGCTTTGAAGATTGTGATATCACCTGATTTGTAAAATTGAGGTTGTTTATATAGATTTTCAATACAGAAGGGGTGAGGATTTGAACTCAAAGTCCTAATTTATAGTCAACTAAGATTGATTGATGAGTGAACTAGTCATGATTGATTTGTTAACTAAATAGATTGGTCTATTAACATGATTGATTGGAGAGTGAACTCAATTGATTAACCAATAGACTGAATAGACTGGTTAGCCGACTGAATAGATTGATTAGATAAGTGGATTGTTTGACTAGTCAGAAAAGGTGATTTGGAGTGAAAAGGGGAGATTGAAGAGTTAACTGAGTTAACTAATTAGTCAACTGATTGATCAATCAGTTATGATTTCAACATGTGTTGTAGGATTCTGAAATTGAATAATTTTCATTTTCGATTTGGATTTGAATTTGGATTTTCGAATGTTGAAATGCACATGAAATTAACTGAAATTAAGATTTGGTGAAATGTGAATTTGATGATTTGGAATTAGATGGAATTATTTGAAATTTAAATTTGGGGAATTGGAAGAATAAATAAATTAATTTAAATAATTTCAATGAAATTATTTAAATATTAGAAACATGACAATTAAATAATAAATATTATTCAATTAAGGAATAAATCATAATTAATTAAATAAATAATATTTAATTAATATTTGAGATAGGGTTAATTGATTAATTATTTAAGGAATAGAAATTGAATAATTAATAATGTTGAATGATGATGATTGAGTCAGTTTAGAAGAATAATTAGTTTAATTAAAGAATTACTTAATTAATTAGGACAAATAATTAGTACATGATGAAAAAGACATTTTTCAGTGTCTATGTTTGCCCCTTTTTGACATAATTTTTAAATGATGTTGTTTCAAAGAAAACAAATTTTTTTGCCCCAACATGCCCTGGTGATGTTTTATAGTGTTTAAATATGCCCCCTCAGAAAAAATGGTCAAAAAATTATAAAATTGAGGCCATTTTTTTGATACCATTGTAGGGAGTAACCATGTGAAGTTTTGTGTGATTTTGAGTTTGTTTGACTGTGCTACAAGTGCATTTAAGTTTAGGGGGACCATGATTGTTGGAGAGATAGAAACCCTAATTTTGGTTTTAAATAGTGAATTAGCTCTTTTAATTTGATCATTTGCATTCATTTGATTTATGGAGCTCTTCTTGATTTTAGTGCTTTCCAATGAATTTGGAGTGTCATGGCGGACCACAAAGCGAGGTTGCACTTGTCTGATCAAGTGCGTTCATACCAGAGACTGCCCAACACTGGAGGCATGGTACGTCTTTCGAATATTTTGCTCATTTTTGCTTGTTTTTCCAATATTTTTCCATTCGATGTTAGAGAGATTTTTCATCTTATGCGCAATTGTATGTCAATTTATGTGCAATTGTTCATATTTATGCACATTTGTCTTAGTGATGCGCAATTGCCTTTAATAATTTGCATTTGTAAATTTTGATGTGCAATTGCTTTAAGTGATTCACAATTGTAAATTTTAATGTGAAATTGATGTAATTGGTTCACAATTGAATGTTGTTGATGTGTATTTCACATTTATTGATTATGAAATTTTTTCGAAGTACTTGATATGATTTTTGTCGTGTGAATAAAGTCTCTGATATTTTCTCATTTTTCACTTGTAGGAGAACTTCCATGTGTTGATAGGCCAACAAATGAGGCTTGATGATCTTGACTGGTGAGATGAGTTTTCGTAGGAGGAGGTTACCTTAATCAGGCATTTGTGATTATATCACATCCTTCATCTTCCAAAGGTTATGACCATTAGGGCCATGATCACTGCTTGTGTTGAGCGGTGGCACTCGAAGACTTGTTCCTTTCATATACCCACAAGAGAGGCATCGATTACCTTGGAGGATGTGTGGTGTATCCTTCACGTTTTGATATATGGTGCTAGAGTTACATTTGGTCACAAATATGGTATTCGTAGTTTATGCAATCTATTTGAGTGCACTTAGTAGGATCTGCAGATACAGGGTAGATATGATATACTGTGGGATGCTTTGGATTATGATGATTTGATTGTCATGTTATGCAGTATTGTATCCGGTCCTTTGATTACTAATAGGGGGACACATGGATTCCCAGTTGGTTGGGGTAGAGTCATCCATGATATGATCATATACAGATGAGTATTTTCTTGGGGTCCATGCTTATTGGCCACATTATACCATCAAATGCATGGAGTTGTTTATCTTGGACAAAAGTCCATCGGCTGTGGGATCACATTGCTCCAGGTATGGACTTGGGAGCACATAGCTATCTTCCAACCTATTATTCATGTTGATCTTGGTGCTGAGGAGCCTTATGCTTACAAATACATGACTGGTATTAGGCATAGGGTGTTAGGGAACACCCTTTATTGAAGACACCAAATTGATATTTTACAATATTTCACTTGGAGACCATATCTTGATTGTCCCAGTTGGCCTGATGATGTGCACCATTTTCTATATTGCAGAGAGATATTTGATTGGGAGATATGTTGGCACTCATTGGGTTATTGATATTCATCTTTCTGGTTGTGTACTTAGACAGTTCGAGGAGGTACAAGGGGTTCCTGATGCTACTGCTTATTTTGCTTGTATCTGTCGAGAGATCGAAGATTGGGGGCCTTCTATACAACATCATGTTGCTATTTTAGAGTTTGATTCTCTTTAGCTGCTACACTAAGGTTGGTCCGCCGATGTTGCAGATCTAGGTGCCACTCCATAGTATGATGCTTGGTGGGTATTAATATACTAGTACCATTGATAGATCCTACGATTCCTATCTCTCCTCAATAGATTCGACACAAGAGGGCACATGGAGGGGGAGGGAGAGGGAGAGGGAGAGGGAGAGATGGTGGAGGCTGAGATGGGGGAGGAGGATGAGGTGGGGGTCATATTGGCTTGATTGCAGCAGTAGCAGCAACAGAGGTAGTGTAAGAGGATAGTGAGGGTGATATAGACATCGGTGGATACATTGAGTCTATGGGTAGGTTTGACCAAGATGGGAGTTGGAGTGATGATTTAGAGACAACATCATCTAGCAGTGGGGAGAGTGATGATGGGGATGGAGATGGGTAGGACATTGATATGCCCTAGGTTGGAGATGCGCTAGCTGCAGAGGGAGGTGGCGAGGAGGAGGGTGAGGATGAGTAGGTTTTGAGAGCTTGGATTAGGAGCTTAGAGGATCTTGTTGTCACATTGTGACAATGCTGGATGGGTGACAGGGAGCACTTCTACAAAGAGTGTGGTTCTTTAGAGATAGAGAGAGATTGGATTGTGGGAGAGAGGGATCATCTCCAGAGGGATAGAGATGACGTAGTGAGGTGGATGTAGATGGTTTAGGCTTTTTATGACCAACATTTTGCTTTGGGCATAGATGCACACTCATAGTCCAACAAACTTTACTACGCTGCACACGAGGCCTTTTATTATAGACAACTCTATCATGGTGTTGTACCTGAGGCACAAAGAGCTCCTAGATTTAGTCACTTTAGAGGCCATTCAGGTTCTAGTAGGTCTACTTCGTGGAGGACTAGCAGTGGTGGTGTTATGGGTCCACCTTAGACATCTTTGGGACATCCTATGGCAAGATCAAGAAGACAAGATCCACCTAGGGATATGGGTAGTGTCGATTGAGATACTTTGTCTTGTATTTGATATGATGTATTCTGACACTTTTGAGATATATATGATATGCATTTGGGTGGCATTCTACATGCCTTGTGTTATTTCTATGATGTATGTTCTATATGATGTGTATATGTGTTTGTTATGTATGTGTGATGCATTTTATGATTCTAGTGCATTCAATGTGATGATATGGTTGTGTAACTAATGCTTCTATATGATAATGAGTCTAAAATGATATGATATTTATCTAAATGAATCTAATGCAATTAACTTTGATTAATAATGCAAATGAATTTAAGTAACATGTATTTGACTAATGGAAAATGAAATTATAATGACATTCAACCTACATGAATTTTTTTGTTGTGACAGAGTACACTGTTGACAACTCCTCTTGATTTATAAGAAGTGTTAGTAAGAAAGATAGATTTGGATTAAATGATGAAGAGATAAGAGAAAATGATGAATCAACCATGGTAACTTGATATCAAAATGAAAATGATATAATAGTGATGATAGTGATGAGTAGTCTTCTTTGCCTTTATTCATAGTGCAATAAATTATCTTCATCGAGCCTTATTATGTAATAATGAAGCTTAGTACATCAAGTTATAAGGAACCAGGATGTATAGATATCTCATTACAAGAAACAAACATGTAGCAGACAAGGAATGAACTCTACATTATGTGAATTTCACTAGGGGTCGAGGTATGTGTGGCATTCACAGGCGGAATACTCCTATCGTAGACACCCACTAGAGAAATTGCCCCAAAAATTCATGGGTTCACACAACAAAACAACAAACAAAGTAAAGGATTATTCCCATCACGACTCCGCTAGTCATTTTTTGGATATCCTTGAGTAGCATAGGAACATGATCTTCACTAATTGATAAAAGAAAACTAAATTAGACAAAATTAATTAGCTAAACTAACCGTACTTTTTCTTTGATTTGTTAGATGTGATCGTTGATAATGTCTGATTTCAGAAGTTTTGGACCCCATTTAAGACTGATCTGTCTAGTTTCAAGTGTATTTGATTCTATTTAAGACATGATAAAGATCACGTTGATGTGGATAGTTTGACGATTGATAAGACTTGATCAAGTTTTTTGTAGATGTTTGACAAGATAGTTATATCCTTTGTTTAACTTCATGCTGTAAAGTGGAAAATTGGATCTTAGTGGTTCCCCACCTAGGAGAGAGAAAGGAAACCACTAGGATAATTTTCACTTGGGAGATACTTTAAATTCAAAAGAGGGGATTGAATCCACTAGATCCAAATCCAAGGAGAATAAGGATGTGAATACCAAGTAGATTGCAAGGGTTGGAATGTGATTTACCCTCTTTTGTAAATGGAAGGGTTGACTTGTTGACCATGTAGAAAAAGGAGACAAAAGTGGATGAAATAGGGAGTTACTGATTTAGGATCGCTTTGTAACTTTGGATCTTAGATATTTAGATTGATATAGATATGCCCTACAAATTTGGAGAAAATTCATCGGGACCAGGTTGAAAGTGTACCTGGAACTCTAAAAAATCCACGTGCTGAAAAGGGTTTTTCCATCTCTACAAATGAATTCCAAACCTACAATTACAACTGTGCACTTGAAACTTACACACAAAAAAGAAGGGGAAAAGGGTTGTGGATAGGGGTTTGCCTAAGTCAAACCTTGGTTGAGGAATCAACCTTGAAAGAAAGTAATTGCAAATGCTTAAATGTAAATGATGGAAATGTATACCTTGTAGATCTGCAATTGATTGATGATTGTTGCTTTGGTTCTTGAATGTAATCATAAATATTATATGAAATAACATGTAACATGACAAAATCCTAACACACACACATGCTTGCAAATGAATGTTGTAATATTATTCCAATGGATGAATGAAGAAGACAAATGAAGAAGAGAACTTGATGGATGCTTGAAGACTTGAATGCTTGATGATGATAATGGAGACCTTCCACTTGAATTTCTCTTATTCTCCTTATGCAAAATGAGGGAATTGAATCTCCTTTTATACATGCCTAAGAGGATTAATTTTCATCCCACCAAAGGCCGACAAAGGAAAGTTTAAGTCCCCAAAGAGAAAATTGTGTTTAAGAGCCAGATAGACCCATCTTAGGGCCACCCTAAGGGGTAGGGCAGGGCCACCACACCCCTGCCTAAGGGGGATAGGGGCACCATGCCCCTGTCTTGCCCTATCTTGGGGCCTGGATAGGATCTTAAGGTGTCATCAGGGTTGAGATGGGAGAAGTTCAGAATGAAGGTGTAGAGAGGGGTCTCAATTGACTAGAGAGATGCAGTTGCATAGGTGAGGGCATAAGATGTGGTCGAAATTGTGAGGGTCACAATTTTATGATGCTACATTTAGCCCCCACTTTAGTGGGAGTATGGATTACGCCAGTACTATTGGTAAAGTAGAAGAGAGAGAGATGAATATGAGAGATGCAAAGCAATACCACAAGGAGTATAATAAATTGCTAATCTTGAGGAACAAAGTCCCCAATCTTAGGATCTTAACCCACTCAAGCATATGCAAGAGAACACAAAACAAAAAGAACAAGAAAAACATAACAAGACAAAGCACAAAAGACACACGACAAAAAAAAACACAAGACCACACATCAACTAGCCAAAGAGACCTCGAAACAAACATCTCAAATAACTAACTGAAACACAAAGACAAATGCCATCACACAAACACCAATAATCACATAAAAGAGCAAAGCTGACGTCATCCATGAACCATCAATAGTAAAACTATGAGCTCATGAGAGGAAGGAGAGAGAAAACAATAATACACACTTGGGTGATCCATGAGAAGAAAGGTGAATGAATGGAACCACAAACATCTCACCCCTACTATTAGGTGATCCATGGAGAAAAAAGGAAATGGAAATCTAGGCCCTAGATTTTGTCTAGGTGATCCATGTAAGGGAGGAAGGTAAGAACATCATTAGTTCCACTCAACCTCATGTGTGTGTGTGTAAGTGAGGTTTGAAGAACCTCATAGGAGCCTATGCCTGAGTATGCTACAACCTATATAAGATGTATAGTAAAAATGTCAAGAAAGTGACAACATCTCACTTTAAGAGGCTGCCCTCTGGTTCTAAGAATATCCCACTCTATAAAATAAAAAGTGGCAATATCTTTCTCTAAGAGGTTGTCCTCTAGTTCCAAGAATATCCCAATATAAAAGAGAAAAAGTGGCAACATCTTGCTCTAAGAGATTGCCCTCTGATTCCAAGAATGACCCACTATATAAGAGAAAAGTGGCGACATCTCACCCTAAGAGGCTGCCCTCTAGTTCTGAGAATGACCCACTGTATAAGGGAAAAGTGACGACATCTCGCTCTAAGAGGCTATGCTCTGGTTTCGAGAATGACCCACTGTATAATGGAAAAGTGGTGACATATTTCTCTAAGAGGCTTCCCTGTGGTTCCAAGAATGACCCACTATATAAGAGATACAATGCATGAGAGAAATATAGTACAAAAGGAGCTATGTGGGTGCCCTCCCTTAAGATGTCAAAGTTTAATGTTCATATCTTAAGGAAAATAGAACAAGGATTTCTTCCTTCGACACCAAGAAGATATCCATCATGCAACGATGTCATAAATCCAAGAAAGAGAGAGAATACTCTTCAAGAAAGGATAAGATAGTTGAAAACATATATCTTGCTATAAGTGTAAAGGAGGTCCTTGGAGAAGAAGAGATCTTTTCTCAAAAAGACATCTACCTCCAAGAGGAGTTGTCTTAGACAAGTATAACATCTTCTAGAATGAAGCACAAAACCTTCCTCCTATTGCTAGGTGAAAGGGATTCTTGATGAAGGATGACTCACTTTAATCCCAATGGGGATGGGTGAATTTACTATAGATGTACATTACCAAGTGTGAAAGAGGTTGTAGTCAAGGAGTTACACCTCTTGTATAAGAGAGAACCCTTCAACAGACAACAACGATTACACACAAGGAATTACATCAAGTAATAAAACTCACATCATCCACAACATAGGAAAGAGTGGATAATTAGAGAAAGAGAGAGTGAAATCATTTCCCCCCAATCGTAGAGACAATGAGAAGAGCTTACACAATATTCTAGAGAGGGATTTAAACATAAGCAAATGTGCAATGAACTTACATGAACACATGCAAGAAAAGACATTAGTAGGTGTAAAATACACGCCTCAAGAAGTGGTAATCTTATAAGATAAGAGAGAAAAAGAATCACATACACCCCAAGAGGGATTAGTCATAAGAACATACCATTGTAAGAAATGATAATCATATATGATAAATACAACCCCTAAAGGAAATAATGATAAATTATAAAAAGAAAGAGAAAGTAGCGAAATCCTTGCCCTCCAAGTAAGAAGAACAAGGAGGAACATTACACATATTCTAATGGTGATTATTTTCAAGCGATATGCCTTCCCAATGAATCCTCTCAAGGAAGGGACATGTACTTCACAGGGGATCGTTCCATACTAGGGAGCATATAATACTTGTGAATAACCTAAACCATAGAAGAGGTAAGTTTTCCAATAGAATTAAGAGAAGAATAAGAAGTTCATTACTCATTAAAGATGCTCCTCTTCAAGAAAAGAGAAAAAACCAAAGAACATTTATATGTTGATATGAGAATAACTGTATGCAAGAAAGGAGATCTAATAATGAATAATGAATAAAGATAGAGATAGATCCATTGAAAAAATAAGGGAAGTGAACTTCATGTTGCTACCCCAAAGTATTTAAAATTGAAACAATACCACCATAAATAATTGAAGCCCCTAGTTAAGTTGGCTAGTTATGTCATAAGGTGAAGAGCAACATGAAAAGAAAAAGAAGTGCTAAGGCACTATGTTTAGTTCAAGGAAGACAACTAGATCTATTGTAACAAAAATTTGTGCATGGTCATTTTTCTTTTGAACAAATTTCTTAAATGCATTACATTTTCCAAGAGAATGTGAATGTGAATCATGAAAAATGCAATATGCAACATTCCTCTCCTTCCACTTGCTTAAGATTTTTGTTTTTGTTTTTAGGAGGAAAAGAAATGTTCTTATCATATTTCAATCTCCAATATATTCTTGTAGCTAGTCTATCAGGATGATAAATGCGTTTTAGCTCATTGTCTTGACATGAAGGAGAAGAATTATTAGAAGAAGAAGGATTATTACCCACGCTCCTAATTTTGCCACTATCTATCCCATCTTGAATAGATTTTTGAAAATCAGGGCAATCATCAACATTATGATCATGGGTTTGATGAAATGAGAAAAAAAGACATTTTGAAGAAGCATTCTTGCGGGCTCTTTTGTTTTGTTGCCTTTGGAGATAGTTTTTGAAGTTTTGGAGCTTAAGGAGTTCATCCATATAGAGAGGAGTCTTATTTCCTAGGCCTTCTATAGTAGCTTGCATAGGAAGGACACAAATTCCTTGCTCAAATTTCCCAAGTCGTTGTCCTTGAAAACCTTGTTTTGTTATTAAATGAAAGCCATGACTATAAGAATGTTGAAAATGAGTAGTTTGGGGAATAGGACCATGAATTTATTTTAAATCTAATGTGTAAGGGGGAATATCATGTGAAAGAATAATCTGCTTTCCTTTGTCATCCTTATCCTTTTTGGGAGATTGGGAACGAACACTTTCATCATCTAAAAGTTCATATTTACTTAGTTCTATGTGAGGGGAAAGATCATGAGTAAAATGCATAATATCATCCTCTCTACATATATTTTGATGTTGAAGACAAGTCCTAGGAGAATAAGAAGTGTCTAAAGATGTAAGAATGTTGATACTTTGATTTTGCCCCCCTTGCTCAAGGGTATGTGTATAAGAAGATGGGCCCATATTGTCTTCCAATGATTTCTCCTTTTCAAAAAGATTATTGGTTGATATAGTAGCTCTCATCTTATTCACACAGGATACCCTAGAAGAGGTGCAAGAATTAGGGTCTCTAGGGTTGGGATCTACAAAAGCCTTAAGGTGATTAACATATGAAATGCATTTTGTTAGTAACATCACCATAATGCAACAAAAATGATACATGAAAGCTTTGAGATCAATTTGAAATCCTAGCAACACAATATGACCAAGTGCCATGAATGAAAAGAATCAACATGAAATGAAAGAAGCCATTATCAAACACATGATTGTAATAAATTATGTTAAAAATAATGTAATCATGTGTGAAATGGCAAATAAATCTAATCCATTAATTGCCATTGAAAGTATCTTAATTAAAATTTTAATTTACTTGGAAAGAAGATCTAAAATTATTAATTTAAAAGTTAAGAGTGTGGAAATTTGAATTTGTATCTGACCTTATGGGGTGGAAAAATTGATAAAGTATGCCAATTTTCTGGATTTAAGTAGAAAAATATAGTCAATTCTGACTCCCAAAATTTCAGGAAAAAAGCCAGGGACTAGGTGCAAAGTGTACCTGGTCTGACCAAATTTTTCCATAATTTTAAGGGATTATAGAAATTATGATTTTATTATGGAATCCAAAAAAACAACTGATTTGGAGATGTCTAGATCGGTCAAATTGGTAGTCAAAGGTCAAAATAAGAGATTCTTAAAAATCAGGGTTTTAATTTTTAACCACTTAATTTTCAGAATGAAAAGACAGATTTGAATTTCAATTTTGAAATAGAAATCAGATCTGAAACAAGCAACTAAAATGCTACACTTCACAAGCTCAATTTTATCCAAAATGCAAAATTAGGGTTTTTATGCAATTAACCTCTAAAATTTGCAAAAATATCAAAATTGGAAATGAAAATTGCAATTATTCAGATCTAATAATAAGAAATCAGAATTAAGATGTAAAATGTCGGGTTCACCAAAATGTAAAGTGTAAAATTGGATCTTAGTGGTTCCCCACCTAGGAGAGAGAAATCAAACCACTAGGATGATTTTCACTTGGGAGATACTTTACTTTCAAAAGAGGGGCTGGAATCCACTAGACTCAAATCCAAGGAGAATAAGGATGTGAATACCAAGTGGATTGCAAGGGATGGAATGTGATTTACCCTCTTTTGTAAATGGAAGGGTTGACTTGTTGACCATGTAGAAAAAAAAGACAAAAGCGGATGAAATAGGGAGTTGCCAGTTTGAGATTGCGCTATAACTTCGGATTTGAGATATTTAGACTGATACAGATATGCCCTACAAATTTGGAGAAAAGTCATCAAGACTAGGTTGAAAGTGTACTTGGTCGTCCGAAAAAATTTGTGCGTCAAAAAGGGTTTTCTATCTTTGCAAATGAAGTCCAAACCTGCAATTACAACTGTGCACATGCAACCTACACACAAAAAAGAAGGGGAAAAGGGTCATGGATAAGGGTTTGCCTCAGTCAAACCCCAATTGAGGAATCAACCTTGAAAGAAAGTAATTGCAAATGCTTAAATGTAAATGATAGAAATGTATACCTTGTAGATCTAGATTGATAATTGTTGCTTTGGTTCTTGAATGTAATTATAAATATTGTATGAAATGACATGTAACATGACAAAACCCTAACACACACACATGCTTTCAAATGAATGTTGTAATGTTGTTCCATTGGATGAATGAAGAAGACACATGAAGAAGAGAACTTGATGGATTCTTGAAGACTTGAATGCTTGATGATGATAATGGAGACCTTCCGCTTGAATTTCTCTTATTCTCCTTATGCCAAATGAGGGAATTGAATCTCCTTTTATACATGCCTAAGAGTATTAATTTTCATCCCATCGAAGGCCGACAAAGGAAAGTTTAAGTCTTCGAAGAGAAAATTGTGTTCAAGAGTTGGATAGACCCATCTTAGGGCCACCCTAAGGGGGAGGATAGGGGCGCCACGCCCCTGTCCTGCACTATCTTGTGACATGGACAAGGTCCTGAGGTGTCATCAGGGCTGAGATGGGAGAAGTTCTGAATGAAGGTGCAGAGAGGGGTCTCAATCGAGTAGAGAGATGCAGTAACATAGGTGAGGGCCTAAGATGTGGTCAAAATTATGAGGGTCACAATTTTATGATGCTACACGTGCAAAGTGTTTGTTGGATATCTTCTAGGGTATTTGTTTGTTATGAGACATTTTATTGCAATTTTTTGGATTGTTTTGCAATTTTTAGTTTGTTTTGAAGAGATTTTTTGATGTTTAGGGTTTTGTGGATCATTTTCGAATGTTATTTATTTTTGTTGTTTTTCAATTGTTTTTGGTGTTTGTTCAGGATCTTTTTTTATGATTTTTTAGGGTTTTTACATGTTTTGCAAATCTTTTTGGATTTTTTAAAGATTTTATCTGAATGTTTTTTATTTTGTTCAGGATCATTTTATGATTTTAAAGATTTTTTTAGGACTTTATTTGATTTTTAGGATTTTTCAATTATGAACCCAAGTATGTAGACCTATGATGACATGATGACACATATGGAGAAAATAAATTTTAACATGAGGTATGCTAATGCAAGATGCAAGATGACGATGTGGTTCCTATTTGAACAAGGGTGAATATATGCATCTTTCATTCTAAAATGCACTAATTGAATTAAGGGCGTGAAACATTTCAGAGATAGGAGCTCAATCCATTCTTAGAAGACTTTAGATCATCCAATATTAACACATTATGTAATCAAGATTTATGAATGGAGGCACAAAAAACTTCTCCATCAATTCTTGAAAATTTGATCCCCTTTTTCCCATGTGTGTACATTTGAGTTCATTCCAACCCTTGTAACCATCAAAGACCCTTGGAATCCTATGTGGCTAGCTAAGTAAGTTATTTTGACTTCAGAAGCAACCTGGATAGAGCCTCGCTGCTAGCAAGCTTTTAGGACTCCGATGAGGTTATACATTGTAATCTCTCGAATATTGCTCCATTGCCAATGGGGATCAATGGACCTGATGGCGTTAGTCGCATGTTCCCTTAGTCAAGATTTATTGTACATTTTTGCACGATATTTTAGTTATATATCTATGCTATTTTGTCGTGAGATAGGTATTTGGCATAACTTTTCTTTTTCTTTTTTTCACTTTTTAAAAAAAATTTCTTGCCTTGACTTGTAAGTAATGAAACCTACTTAGGTATGATAATTATAGCGATGCTGAAGTAGAATTTATTGATTTTTCAGTAGCCACATGACCAACTAGATATCTGTAATGACTTAGAGCTATTGATTAAGGTGTGAGATATAGCAATTGATAGACTTCGAATAACAAGGCTCAATAGTGAAACCTCTACTTAATCATGGATAAAGCTCAATCAAAAGGTGACATTTGAAGATAAATGATTAAAGACCTCCTAAAGACTTTATGAACAAGTATCTAGGAAATGAGACAACTTTTGCTCCTTTTAGTGTAGACAGGTGAATGACTTAGACAATCGTCTTGTTCATTGATGCAGCTAATAATAAAATGTAGCTAGATGTTATGCGATATGAAATGCAACTATGATGCAAAGATATGTGATGCATTGCAGTAGAGAAAT
The DNA here is from genome assembly GCF_030272615.1 of Cryptomeria japonica. NCBI lineage: Eukaryota > Viridiplantae > Streptophyta > Pinopsida > Cupressales > Cupressaceae > Cryptomeria > Cryptomeria japonica. The sequence goes on from NC_081407.1 coordinate 33,062,031, forward strand.
ATGCAGTACTTGGAAATTTAAAGGGACCTATCCCTTATATATGATATCTTTTTAGGTGGATGTTGTTCATGGGTTCAGGTAGTGGATCTCCCTCCATTGTTGTCAAGTGATAAACACCATTTCCAACTGCTCATGTTATGATAAAAGGGCCTTGCTGTTAGCATTTGTGCAAAGTATGTTGACATGATGATATTATGTTGTCATTAATGTCAATATACAAGAGAATGAACCGGTAATATGCTGAAAAGTGAACTGGTATATGTACAAAGAAGTGAACAAGTATATTGAAGCTAAGCAGCTGGCAAAGAGAACCGGTATAGTGGTATAAACCGGTATATGAGAAATAGGTGAAGCGGTATGTTTTTCCAAGTGAATCGGTATGATGGAATGTGAACCGACATATGGAATGTTTTCTAGTAAGGCTTAATATGGTATGACTACCGGTTGGTGGTCTTAGCTTAAGGGTTTCCGATTGAAGTGTTCCAAGCCTATGTGATTCAACCGATGACATTGTGTGATGAGCTAGCATTGTAATCAAGATTAGATCGTGTTGCCACATCAGCCTTGTGAGCGTGAAGGATCTTGCATGAAGGAGATTGATCCTATCTACCTCAGGAATGTGCGAAGTCCCTGTAAATGGTGGAGAATGCGTGATGGGTTATCACCTCCATGAAATAGTGAAGAACGAACGATGGAGAATATCTTGAGATATGTTCAAGACCGTTGTTTTTAAATGCAAAGTGTTCAATGGCCAGGATTGAACTGCCTAAATTGCTTAACCTAAATGTTTAGGGTTTAGGGTTTATGCTACCAACCTATCTGTTTCCTATAAGGTCGATGTTGTGTTTCATACTAAGGTTGTTGGCGAATGGTGTGTGTGTATCTAAGTGCAGAGATACGTGAATCTTTCCAGACCAGATGAGATAAGAGGATTGATTCTTGCATAGTGTGTGTGCAGAAGGAAGGAACTTAAGTGGATCTGCATTAGGTATTGAGTGCTATTATCAGATCATTGTAATACCTATTGATCTTTAACCACTTCAATAGTTGGAAAATCCCTTAACCGGGTAGCTTTAACCAGCTTGCTATAAATCCTTTAACAGGGTCACTCAAACTCATTGAGTTCTTGAAATCCTCTAACAAGGTAACCTCTAATAGGATTAGTTCCTAGCAGAACCTGTTGTAACATTATTTAACTGGACTAGGCTCCTAACATAGCGGACTTCTAAAGAGTTCAAAAGCAGCTTGTGGGTATTCATCCCCCTTGTGGTTTTTCCCAGCTGGGTTTCCACGTGAAAAATCTGTGTCATGTGTAGTATTTTTCATGTGATGATTTAAATGATTTGTGTTTGAAGGTAAATCATGTTGAGCTAGCTATTATTATATTTTTGATGATAGATTGCCTATTCATGCATAAGGGTGAAATGGAATTGTAGTATTAAGTTGAGTGGAAAGCTAAGTGATTAACCGATTAATGCTTGTCACAGTCATTCTTAGCTTTATCAGTTGCACTCTATTTTAGACCAGTGTTACTATCTGTCAGACATTTGTAGTGTTTGCAGTTAAACCGGTTCGGGAAAAGTTTTTGTGACTGTATTGATTCACCCCCCCTATCAGTACCAGTTTGGTACTTATTGTTCACCATTGAGTTATCAATTGGTATCAGAGAATCCTCCAGGTCCTCTGTGTTGTAAGCTTAACTGCTTGAGGGAAAGATCCTATTGTAATGATGAATAGGGAAGGGCCAAAGTTGAACAGAGATAACTTCAAAATATGGAAGTACAAATTGAAGATTTACATCAGAAGCATGGGTGCTCAACACTGGAGCTATGTTGAGAATGCTTTTGTTATTCCTATCGGTACTCTCATCGATGATCAAATGAGAGAAATATAGGAGAATGGGCAAGTCATGGAAGCCCTAATTAGCAGCTTATCTAACATTGAGTTTATTGATGTCCAGGATAAAGATAGTCCCAAAGAAGTATGGGTCACTCTTGAGAATATCTATGGTGGTGATGAGCATGTAAAACAAGCTAAGGAAGAAAGCCTTAGAGGGAAGTTTGAAGACATGCGGATGGTTGAAGGTGAGACCATTCAATAGTATGGAATAAGAATGAAAACTATTGTTGGAGATATCAAGAGTGTAGGTGGTAAAATGGAAGATTCCATTGTGGTAAGAAAAGTTCTGAGATCCTTATTACCAGTCTATGCAATAAGGGTTGCTGCTATTCAAGAGTTGAGATCAATAGCAAGACTAAGGTATCCCTAGACTCCATCATTGCAAAGTTAACAACCTATGAGCTAAATAGTTTTGATGGCAATGTTCAAAAGACTGAATCAGCTTTTAGAGCTTCTGCTATACCATCCAGAAAAGGAAAAGAAGCAAGCACTAGTGGTGAACCAAGACAGAGCAGAGAAATGGATGATGAGGAGATCCTGATGGAATTTGAAGCTCTTATTGCCAGGAAACTTCCTAAAGGAACTGGTAAATATAGAGGTAAGCTCCCTTTGAAATGCTTTTCTTGTAACCAGAGGACATATTGCTATAAACTGTCCTAATGGTGACAACAAGGATAAACCAGAGAGGTTCAAGAAATTCAAAGGAGGAAACCAAAGAAACTATTTTGTTGCAGTTGATGAAGATGTCAAGGAATCAGAAGATGAAGAGAATGAAGATATTGTGTTTGTTGCAGTAAAGGAAGATGTGTCAGACAAGAAGGCTCTTGTCTCCTGCTTTGATAATTCCAATGAGTGGATTATTGACAGTGGTTGTTCTCATCATATGACTGGTGACCGAAGCAAGTTTCTATCTTTGGAAGAATATGATGGTGGTGTGGTTCACTTTTGTAATGATGCACCATGTATGGTCAGAGGAAGAGGGCACATCTCTCTGAATGGAAAGAGCAGTGCTGACAATGTGTATTAGGTGGAAGGTCTCAGACACAATCTATTGAGTGTTGCCCAGCTGAATGATAGTGGAATCACTCTAGAATTCAAAAATGGAGTGTGCAAAATCAAAGGAAAGAATGGTGATTTGATGGCCACTGGTATGCAGACCAAAGGTAACTTATTTCAGCTAAATGTAAATATAAGTACATGTCTTATGGCTAAGTTTGATGATAGCTAGATATGGCATAGGAGACTTTGCCACATAAACTTTGATAACATTGTGAAGGCCAGTAAGATCAAGGCAGTTAGAGGATTGCCGATGCTGAGAAAACTGGAAAATCCTTTGTGCAGAGAATGTCAGCTGGGGAAAATGTCTTCCTCAACCTTCAAAGGTAAATATTTCACAGCTGACAACTTACTTGATCTTGTGCATATTGATTTGTGTGGTCCTATGAAAACTAAGAGTGTGCAGGGAGATAGGTATTTTATGATTCTTACAGATGATTGCTCAAGAATGATGTGGGTCACATTCTTGAAGGACAAGTCTAAAGCCTTTGGAAAGTTCAAAGCTTTCAGAGTATTGGTAGAAAAGGAAAGTGGTAGAAGAATCAAATGCCTTAGAACTGATCAAGGAGGGGAATTCACTTCCAGTGAATTCAACAAATATTGTGAAGAGAATGGCATCAAGAGGCAACTGTCTGCCCCCCAGACTCCACATTAGAATGGATTAGTAGAGAGAAACAACCAGACTGTGGTTGAAGCGGCTAGAACTATGTTGATCCAAGGAAAAGTTGCTCACACCTTTTGGAGAGAAACGGTGAGCACTACAGTCTACACAATGAATCGGGTACTCATCAAAAAGGGAAAGGATAAGACTCCTTATGAGTACTGGACCGGTAAGACACCAGTGGTAAGCTACTTTAGAATGTTTGGTAGCAAATGTTATATCAAGAGGAGTGAACATCAGAGCAAGTTCAATGCAAAATGTGATGAAGGAATATTCCTAGGATATTCCACCAAGAGTAAAGCTCTCAAATGTTTCAACAATAGGACTCAGAGAATTGTTGAAAGCATCAATGTTAGGGTTGATGAAAACTCTGGGAAACCTAAGGAAACCAGCAATGAGAAAGTAAGAGATGAATCGGTAGTAACCTTCTGGGAACCGGTTGCAAATCAGCCCAGTACCAGTAATTGTGTTCCTACACCGGTTGATGTTGATGCTGATGAAGATGAGGATGAAGAAGAAAAGAAAGAAGAATATGTTAAGAACATACCTAAGTATGTCAAACTCAATCATGATCCAAAGAAGATCATAGGAGACAAAGATGCAGGAATTCTTACAAGAAGAAAGGTTAGAGAAAGCTCATGTATGATCTCTGAATTTGAGCCTAAATCATTCAAAGAGGCACATAAAGATGAAGACTGGATCAAGGCAATGGAGGAGGAACTTGACTAGATAGAGAAAAATGATACATGGTCTTTGGTATCCAAACCAGAGCATAAAAAGGTCATTGGAACCAAATGGGTTTGCAAAAACAAGCTAAATGAGGATGGCACAGTGGTAAGGAACAAAGCCAGACTAGTTTGTAAAGGATATGTCCAAGAAGAAGGAGAAGACTATGGAGAAACCTTTGCTCCAGTAGTAAGATTAGAAGGAGTGCATATGCTTATTGCATATGCAGATTTTAAAGGATTTAAGGTATATCAAACGGATGTAAAATCTACATTCCTAAATGGAATACTTGAAGAGGAGGTGTATATAGAACAACCAGATGGGTTTTCCCTATCAGAAGATAGTGACATGGTGTGTAGGTTGCATAAAGCCTTGTATGGACTAAAGCAGGCACCTAGAGCATGTTGGCATTATGTGAACTGGTATGAGGACATAATGACATTGTATATTGTCATTGATGTCAATATGCCGAAGAGGTGAGAACTGGCATAAAATGGTGAATCGGCATATGGTTATGGGAACCGACACATGGAAGCGTTGTATGACTACAGGTTGGTAGTCTCAACTTCTGGGTTTCTGATTGAAGTGCTTCAAGCCTGTGTGGCTCATCCAGTGACATTGCATGATGAGTTAGCATTGTAATGAAGAACAGATCATGTTGCCATGTCAACCTTGTGCGCGTGAAGGAGATTGTTCCTATCTACCTCAGGAATGTGTGAAGTCTGTAAAATGGTGATAACGTATGATGGGTTATCAGCCGCCATGAAATCGGTGAAAATGGATGATGGAGAATGTCTTGAGATTGGATCAAGACTGTTGCAATTAATGGAGTATTCTCAACAGTCAAGATTGAATTGTTTGAATTTCTTAACCTAACAAATTTAGGGTTTAGGGTTTATACTATCGACCTATCTATTTTCCTATAAGGTCGATGTTGTATCTCTTTTTGAGGTTGTTGGCAAAAGTTGTGTGTGTGTATCCAAGAGAAGGGATACGTAATCCTTGCCAGACCAAAAGGACAGAAGTGATACCTGTAGAGTGTAAGTGCAGAAGGTGAAGAGGAGCTTAAGCAGATCTGCATTGGCATTGAGTGTTGTTATGAGATCATTGTAATACCTGTTGATCTCTAACCACCTCAATAGTTGGAAAATCCCTTAACAGGGTAGCCTTAACTGGCTTGCTGTAAATCCTTTAACAGGGTAATTCAAAGCTATTGAGTTCAAAATCCCTTAGCTATTGAGTTCTTGAAATCCTCTAACAAGGTAACCTTTAACAGGATTTAACCCTTAACTAGGTATTGTAGCCATCCCGTAACCGGGTGATCTTTAACAGGATCGGTTTCTAGCAGAACCTATTGTAATGTCTCTAATTTGACAAGGCTCCTAACAGAGTGGATTTCTAAAGAGTTCAAAAATAGCTTGTGGGTATTCATCCCCACCGTGGGTTTTCCTAGTTGGGTTTCCACGTGAAAAAATATGTATGTCATGTGTGATGCTTTTATCTTGTGATGATTTCCTATTGTCTGTCAAGCATATGATGGTTTTGTGTTTTATGCCTATCAATAAAACATATTGAACTAGCTGTTATTATGATCTGATGATAGATTACCTGTTTATGCATAAGGGTGAAATGGTAGTGTAGTCTTGAGTTGAGTGAAAAGCTAAGTGAGTAACTGGTTAATGCTTGTCACAGTCATTCTTAGCTTTACCAGTTGCACTCTGTTTCAAACCGGTGTCACTACTTGCCAGTCATTTGAAGTGTCTGTTGTCAAACCGGTTTAGGACTATATTTTTGTTTGTACTGATTCACCCCCCCTCTCAGTACCGAGTTAGTACTATCTGTTCATCATTGAGTTTTCAATTGGTATCAGAGCATCCTCAAGGTCCTCTATGCTATAAGCTTAACTGCTTGAGGTAAAGATCCCAGTCTAATGATGAAGAGGGAAGGTCCAAAGTTTAATAGAGAAAATTTTAGTATATGGAAAGACAAAATGAAGATATTGATCAGAAGCATGGGTGCTCAACACTAGAGCTATGTTGAGATTGTCTATGTTGCTCCTACCGGTACCCTTATCGATGACCAAAAGAGAGAGATGCAGGAGAATGGGCAAGTCATGGAAGCTCTAATAAGTAGTTTATCTGACATTGAGTTTATTGATGTTCAGGATAAGGTAAATCCCAAAGAGGTATGGGATACTCTTGAAAATATCTATGGTGATGATGAACATGTAAAACAGGCTAAGGAAGAAAGCCTTAGAGGGAAGTTTGAAGATATGCAGATGGTTGAAGGTGAGACCATTCAACAACATGGAATAAGAATCAAAACTATTGTTGGAGATATCAAGAGTGTAGGCGGTAAAATAGAAGATTCCACTATGGTAAGAAAAGTCTTGATATCCCTATTGCCGGTCTATGTAATAAGGGTTGCTTCTATTCAAGAGCTAAGATCAATAGACAAGAATAAGGTATCCTTAGACTCCATCATTGCATAGTTGATAGCCTATGAGCTAAATAGTTTTGATGGTGGTGTTCAAAAGACTGAATCAACCTTTAAAGCTTCTGCAGTACCATCCAAAAAAGGAAAAGAAGCTAGCACTAGTAGTGAACCAAGATAGAGAGAAATGGACAATGAGGAGATTCTGATGGCATTTGAAGCTCTCCTTTCTAGGAAACTTCCAAAAGGAACTGGAAAATACAAAGGTAAGCTTCCTTTGAAATGCTTCTCTTGTAACTGGATAGGACATATTGCTATAAACTATCCTAATGGCAACAACAAAGATAAACTGGAAAGGTTCAAGAAATTCAAAGGAGGAAATCGGAGAAACTGCTTTGTGGCAGTTGATGAAGGTGTCACAGATGAAGAATCAGAGGATGAAGAAAATGAAGATATTGTGTTTGTTGTTGTCAAGGAAGATGTGTCAGACAAGAAGGGCTCTTGTCTCCCAGTTTGATAATTCTAATGAGTGGATCATTGACAGTGGCTGTTCTCACCATATGACTGGTGACCAGAGAAAGTTTCTATCATTGGAGGAGTATGATGGTGGTGTGGTTCACTTTGGCAATGATGCACCATGCATGGTCAAAGGTAGAGGGTCCATCTCTCTGAATGGAAAGAGTAGTGCTAAGAATGTGTATTGGGTTGATGGTCTTAGACACAACCTTCTGAGTGTTGCCCAACTGAATGATAGTGGCCTCACTCTGGAATTCAAGAATGGAGTTTGCAGAATCAAAGGAAAGAATGGTGAATTGGTGGCCACCATCATGTAGACCAAAGGTAACCTATTTCAGCTGAATGCAAATATAAGTACATGTCTTATGGCTAAATTTGATGATAGTTGGATATGGCATAGGAGACTCTGCCATGTAAACTTTGATAATATTGTGAAGGCTAGTAAGATCAAGGTAGTTAGAGGGTTGCCGGTGCTAAGCAAACTGGATAATACATTGTGTAGAGAGTGTCAATTGGGAAAAATGTCTTCCTCAACCTTTAAAGGTAAATCTTTCACTGCTGACAACTTGCTTGATCTTGTGCATACTAATTTGTGTGGTCCTATGAAGACTAGAAATGTGCAGGGTGATAGGTACTTCATGATTCTCATTAATGACTGCTCAAGAATGATGTGGGTCACATTCTTGAAAGACAAGTCTGAAGCCTTTGTAAAGTTCAAAGGTTTCAGAGCATTAGTGGAGAAGGAAAGTGGTAAAAGGATCAAGTGCCTGAGAACTGATCAAGGAGGGGAATTCACTTCTAGTGAATTCAACAAGTACTGTGAAGAACATGGCATCAAGAGGAAATTGTCTTCCCCCCAGACTCCATAGCAGAATGGCCTAGCAGAGAGGAATAACCAGACTGTGGTTGAAGCAGCTAGAACCATGTTGATTCAAGGAAAGGTAGCTCACACCTTTTGGAGAGAAGCAGTGAGCACTGCAGTGTACACAATGAACCGGGTACTCATCAAGAAAGTTAAGGATAAAACTCCTTATGAGTATTGGACTGGTAAGACACTTGTGGTCAGCTACTTTAGAGTGTTTGGTAGCAAATGTTACATCAAGATGAGTGAACACTAGATCAAATTTGATGTGAAGTGTGATGAGGCAATATTCCTAGGATATTCCACCAAGAGCAAAGCCCTCAAGTGTTTCAACAATAGGACTTAGAGAATTATGGAAAGCATCAATGTAAGAGTTGATGAAACCTTTGAAAAAACTGAGGAAACCTGCAGTGAGCAAGCGGTGAATGAATTGGTTGCAACCTTTTGGGAACTGGTTGACAGCCAATCGAGTACCAGTAACAATGTTCCTAGACCGAAAAATCTAGATATTGATACTGATGGAGATGATTATGAAGAAGAAAAGCAAGATGAATCTATCAAGACCATTCCTTGGTATGTCAAGCTAAATCATGATTCTAATCAGATCATAGGAGATAAGGATGTAGGAATCCTTACAAGAAGAAAGGTCAGAGAAAACTCATGTATGATCTTTGAATTTGAGCCTAAATCATTCAAAGAGGCACACAAGGATGAAGACTGGATCAAGGCAATGGAAGAGGAACTTGACCAGATAGAGAAAAATGGTACATGGTCTTTGGTACCCAGAATGGAGCACAAAAATGTCATTGGTACTAAATGGGTGTTTAGAAATAAAGTGAATGAGGATGGCATAGTGATCAGGAACAAAGCTAGATTAGTGTGTAAAGGATATGCTCAAGAAGAAGGAGAAGACTATGGAGAAACCTTTGCTCCTGTAGCCAGATTGGAAGGAGTCTGTATGCTTCTTGCATATGCAGCTTTTAAAGGTTTCAAAGTATATCAAATGGATGTGAAATCTGCATTCCTAAATGGTGTACTTGAAGAGGAGGTGTATATTGAGCAACCAGATGGGTTTTCCCTATCTGAAGATAATGACATGGTATGTAGGCTACATAAAGCCTTATATGGACTAAAGCAGACACCTAGGGCATGGTATGAACGTCTGCATTCTCATCTTGTGAAGATTGGATTTGAGAGAACAAGTGAAGATAGTAATATCTACTTGAAGTCTGAAGGAGATCAGATCCTGATCTGTAAGGTATTTGTTGATGATATTATCTTTGATGGAGATGACAATATGAGTCATTAGTTTGTAGATGAGATGAAGAAAGAGTTTGAAATGTCACTCATAGGGGAGATTAAATTCTTCATTGGACTACAAATCCAGCAGATGAAGGATGGAATCTTTATCACTTAGTCCAAGTATGTCAAAGAGGTGTTGAAGACCTTTGGCATGGAAGATAGCAAACCGGTTGGTACTCCGATGGTGACCAGTTGTAAACTATCTAAAGAAGACGACTCTGAATTGGTTGATGAGAAGGAATACTAATCAATGATTGGTAAGTTGCATTATGTAGTGCATAGCAGACTAGATATTGCACATTTAGTTGGCATTACTGCAAGATTCTAGAAAAGCCCAAGAGAATCTCACTTGGTTGCAGTCAAGCAGATTCTTAGGTATCTGAAGGGAACTGCTGACTATGGATTGTGGTATCCTTATAGCAAGGATTTCAACTTGAAAGCATACATAGATGCTAATTGGGTAGGCAATATAGATGACCAGAAAAGCACAACCGGTGGTGCATTCTTTCTTGGTGGTAGACTGGTCTCATGGATGAGTAAGAAGTAGAGTTGTATCTCTCAGTCTACAATGGAAGTAGAGTATGTTGCAGCTTTCATGAACTGCACTCAGATAATTTGGATGAAGCATGTATTAAATGGCTTCAAAGTTCCTATATCTGAACCAGTAAGTATATTTTGTGACAATACTAGTGCAATTAATATCTCCAAGAATCCGGTTTTACATTCTAGAACCAAGCACTTTGAGCTTAAGTATCATTTCTTAAGGGAAAAGGTTCAAAACAAAGAGATTGCACTGGAACATGTTTCCAATAAGGAGCAGTTAGCAGACATATTCACCAAGCCGCTCCCAAAGACTATATTTATGAACTTAAAAGGTGAATTAGGGGTGTTGCCCCTTTAGGAGGTAAACTAAAATCATATGCTCCACATCAGTCAGGTAGTGCATAGTCAAATTTATTTTGGATTGATGTGTTGAAGGATGCTACTCCTCAGGGGGAGCAACATAATGGAACAAGGAAGCCTATGCCTCCACTTTGGCATTGTTGTCAAAGGGGGAGAAGTTGTGAAGCGGAGAAGATATCTACAGAAATTGGGGGAGAAGATGTGAAGCGAAGAGATATCTTTGTATATTGCCATCAATGCCAATGGGGGAGATTGTTGGCATTATGTGAACCGGTATGAGGACATAATGACATTGTATGTTGTCATTGATGTCAATATGCTGAAGAGGTGAGAACCAACATAACACGGTGAACTGACATATGGTTATGGGAACTGACACATGGAAGTGTTGTATGACTACCGACTGGTAGTCTCAACTTTTGGGTTTTCGGTTGAAGTGCTTCAAGCCTATGTGGCTCAACCGGTGACATTGCATGATGAGTTAGCATTGTAATGAAGAACAGATCATGCTACCACATCAACCTTGTGCGCGTGAAGGACCTTGCATGAAGGAGATTGTTCCTATCTACCTCGGGAATGTGCGAAGTCTATAAAACTGTGATAACGTGTGATGGGTTATCATCCGCCATGAAATCTATGAAAATGGATGATGGAGAATGTCTTGAGATTAGATCAAGGCTGTTGCAATTAATGGAGTATTCTCAACAGTCAGGATTGAACCGTTTGAATTTCTTAACCTAATAGGTTTAGGGTTTAGGGTTTATGCTACCGACCTATTTGTTTTCCTATAAGGTCGATGGTGTATCTCTTCCTGAGGTTGTTGGCAAAAGTTGTGTGTGTGTATCCAAGAGAAGGGATACGTAATTCTTGCCAGACCAGAAGGAGAGAAGTGATACCTGCAGAGTGTAAGTGCAGAAGGTGAAGAGGAGCTTAAGCAGATCTGCATTGGCATTGAGTCCTGTTATCAGATCATTGTAATACCTACTAATCTCTAACCACCTCAATAGTTGGAAAATCCCTTAACAGGGTAGCCTTAACTGACTTGCTGTAAATCCTTTAATAGGGTAATTCAAAGCTATTGAGTTTGAAATCCTTTAGCTATTGAGATCTTGAAATCCTCTAACAAGGTAACCTTTAACAGGGTTTAACCCTTAATCGGGTATTGTAGCCATCCCTTAACCGGGTGATCTTTAATAGGATCGGTTCCTAGCAGAACCTATTGTAATGTCTCTAACTGGACAAGGCTCCTAACAGAGTGGACTTCTAAAGAGTTCAAAAATAGCTTGTGGGTATTCATCCCCACCGTGGTTTTTCCTAGTTGGATTTCCACGTGAAAAAAATATGTGTGTCATGTGTGATGCTTTTATCTTGTGATGTTTTCCTATTATTTGTCAAGCATATGATGGTTCTGTGTTTTATGCCTGTCAATAAAACATGTTGAACTAGCTGTTATTATGATCTGATGATAGATTACCTGTTTATGCATAAGGGTGAAATGGTAGTGTAGTCTTGAGTTGAGTGAAAAGCTAAGTGAGTATCCGGTTAATGCTTGTCACAGTCATTTTTAGCTTTACTGGTTGCACTCTGTTTCAAACCGGTGTCACTGCTTGCCAGTCATTTGAAGTGTCTGTTGTCAAACTAGTTTAGGACTATATTTTTGTCTGTACTGATTCACCCCCCCCTCTCAGTACTGGGTTAGTACTATCTATTCATCATTAAGTTATTAGAGCATGGTATGAACGCTTGCACTCCCATCTTGTGAAGATTGGATTTGAAACAACAAGCGAAGATAGCAATATCTATTTGAAATCAAAAGGAGATCAGATTCTAATCTGTGAAAAATTTGTTGATGACATCATCTTTGGAGGAGATGACAAGATGAGTAATGATTTTGCAGATGAGATGAAAAAGGAGTTTGAGATGTCACTCATAGGGGAAATTAAGTTCTTCATTGGACTGCAGATTCAACAAATGAAAGAAGGAATCTTTATAATTCAGTCCAAGTATGTCAAAGGGGTGTTGAAGACCTTTGGCATGGAAGACAGTAAACCGGTTGGTACACCAATGGTGACCAATTGTAAATTATCAAAAGAGGATGAATTAGAATTGGTAAATGAGAAGGATTACCGATCAATGATTGGTAAGTTACGTTATGTAGTGCATAGTAGACCAGACATTGCACATGCAGTGGGTATTACCGCTCGGTTTCAGCAAATCCAAAGAGAATCCCACTTGGTAGCAGTCAAGCGGATTCTTAGATATCTGAAGGGAATAGTTGACTATGGGTTATGGTATCCATACAATAATGATTTCAACCTGAAAGTGTTCATAGATGCTGATTGGGCTGGTAATGTAGATGACCGGAAGAGCACAACCGGTGGTGCATTCTTCCTTGGTGGTAGACTGGTCTCATGGATGAGTAAAAAGCAGAGTTGTATCTCTACGTCTATAGCAGAAGTGGAGTATGTTGCATCTTTTATGAACTGCACCCAGACTATTTGGATGAAGCATGTATTAAATAGCTTCAAAGTTCCTGTATCTGAATTGGTAAGCATATTTTGTGACAATACAAGTGTAATTAACATTTCCAAGAATCCGGTTTTGCATGCTAGAACCAAGCACTTTGAGCTCAAGTATCATTTCTTGAGGGAGAAGGTTCAGAACAAGGAGGTTGTGTTGGAACATGTTTCCAGTAAGGAGTAGTTAGCAGACATATTCACCAAGCCTCTACCAAAGGCTATATTTACCTGTTTGAGAGGTGAATTAGGGGTGCTGCCTCTTCAAGAGGTGAATTGAAAGTATGTGCTCCACATCAGTCAGGTATTGCAGTGTCCAATATTTTTTAGGATTGATGTGTTGAAGGATGCTACTCCTTAGGGGGAGCAGCATAGTGGAACAGGAAAACTTGTGCCTCCACTTTGGCATTGTTGTCAAAGGGGGAGAAGATGTGAAGTGGAGAAGATATTTGCAATAGAAGATGTGATGCTAGGTAATATCTTTGTATATTTCCATCAATGCCAAAGGGGGAGATTGTTGGTATTTGTGCAGAGTATGTTGACATGATGATATTATGTTGTCATTGATGTCAATATACAGGAGAATGAACTAGCAATATGCTAAAAAGTGAACCGGTATATGTGCAAAGAAGTGAACAGGTATATTGAAGCTAAGCAGCTACCAAAGAGAACCGGTATAGTAGTATAAACCGGTATATGAGCAATAGGTGAAGTAGTATGTTTGTCCAAGTTAACCGGTATGATGGAATGTGAACCGACATATGGAATGTCTTCTAGTAAGGCTTAATATGGTATGACTACTTGTTGTTAGTCTTAGCTTAAGGGTTTCCAATTGAAGTGTTCCAAGCCTGTGTGACTCAACCGATGACATTGTGTGATGAGCTAGCATTTTAATCAAGATCAGATCATGTTGCCACGTCAACCTTGTACGCATGAAGGATCTTGCATGAAGGAGATTGATCCTATCTGCCTCAGGAATGTGCGAAGTCCTTGTAAATGGTGAAGAATGCATGATGGGTTATCGCCTCCATGAAACGGTGAAGAATGAACAATTGAGATTATCTTGAGATCTATTCAAGATAGTTGTATTCAAATGCAAAGTGTTCAATGGCCAGGATTGAACCACCTAAATTGCTTAACCTAAATGTTTAGGGTTTAGGGTTTATGCTACCAACTTATCTGTTTCCTATAAGGTTGATGTTGTGTTTCATACTGAGGTTGTTGGAAAATGGTGTGTGTGCATCTAAGTGCAGAGATACGTGATTCTTTCCAGACTAGATGAGATAAGAGGATTGATTCCTGCATAGTGTGTGTGCAGAAGGAAGGAACTTAAGCTGATCTGCATTAGGCATTGAGTGCTATTATCAGATCATTGTAATACCTATTGATCTTTAACCACTTCAATAGTTGGAAAATCCCTTAACTAGGTTCCTTTAATAGGGTGACTTAAACTCATTGAGTTCTTGAAATCCTCTAACAGGGTTTAACCCTTAACCGGGTATTTAGCCATCCCTTAACTGGGTGACCTCTAACAGTATTGGTTCCTAGCAGAATCTATTGTAACAGTATTTAACTGGACTAGGCTCCTAGCAGGGCAGACTTCTAAAGAGTTCAAAAGCACCTTGTCGGTATTCATCCTCATCGTGGTTTTTCCCAGTTGGGTTTTCACGTGAAAAATCAGTGTGTCATGTGTAGTATTTTTCATGTGATGATTTAAGTGATTTGTGTCGGAAGGTAAATCATGTTGAGCTAGCTATTATTATATTTCTGATGATAGATTACCTATTCATGCATAAGGGTGAAATAGAAGTGTAGTATTAAGCTGAGTGGAAAGCTAAGTGATTAACCAGTTAATGCTTGTTACAGTCATTCTTAGCTTTACCGATTGCACTTTGTTTAAGACTGGTGTTACTATCTGTTAGACATTTATAGTGTTTGCAATTAAACCGGTTCGAGAAAAGTTTTTGTGACTGTACTGATTCACCCCCCTCTCAGTACCATTTTGGTACTTATTGTTCATCATTGAGTTATCACTTGCTAGTTTTCTTCAAACTTTCCTAGCTTTTCTTGCTCTGCTAAGTTTCTCTTGTTCTCTTTTAAGATGATGTATCCTACTTCAAAGTGACGTGATCTCACTCTTTTATTGTAGCTTTTGTGCATTCTATTCTGATATCCTTGTAAGTGATTCAGGGTAGTCTTCCTCTTTTCATGCAAGAGTTCCAACTCTGTGATCTTGATCAGATATGATATTCTTTAAAGTGATCCTCAGTGATGGTAATTCTACCTCAATACGCAAAATGGCTTCTTTTCCATGTACCAAGGAGTACGATGTGGTACCTGTTGTTGTGTGTACACATGTTCTGTAAGCCCATAGAGAAGGATTGATCTATATGTGCCAATCTCGACCTGCTTTATTGACTACTTTTTTCATAATTTTTAGGATTGTTTTTTTTTTGTTTCTTTTGCCTGACCATTGCTCTGAGGATAATATGGATTTGCAAAATGGTGTTGAATATGGAACTGTTCACAAAGTTCTGCCACTTCGTAATTTTTGTAAGGTCTGCCATTATCCGTTATAATGCTCATTGGTATTGCATATCGATAAATAATGTAGTTCAGAATAAACTTAGCTATTTTCTTTCTTGTAGTATAGGTTATAGGGATTACTTCAACCCATTTAGTGAAATATTCTATGGCAGTGAGAATGAAGTTATGTCCATTAGATGAAGTAGGGTTGATCTTGCCTACTAAATCAAGTCCCCATTGTGAGAATGGCCATGGTGATATTATTGGTTGAAGATCTTGTGCTGGTGCATGGATTATGTCTCCATGGATCTGGCATTGTCTGCATCTTTGCACATATTTGTATGAATCTTTCTCCATTATTGGCCAGTAATAGCCTGTTCTCAAGAGTTTTTTAGCTAGAGCTGGGCCATTGACATGGGCACCACAAATGCCACTGTGAACTTGTTGTAAAGCTACTTTTGCTTCACTAGCATTGAGACATATAAGTAGAGTTGTATCCAAACCTCTTTTGTTTAGTTTATCTATAATGAGTGTGTATCTAAAGGACTATCTTATGAAAGTCTTTCTTTGATTTGATGAAAGGTCAGGTCCATATATTGATCATGTAAATATGCATATGTCCCTTGATACCAAGGAGATTCAGGCCCTACTATTGCAAAAACATATTTTGAAGTTGGTATCTCATATGAAGGTACCATTAGTTGTTCCACTACGAACTCAAATTGAGTTCAATTGTTTGGCATGTCAAAGAGAGATCCCATAGTTGCCATTGCATCCATAGCTCGGTTCTGTGCCCTGGGGATTTTCACAAATGTGATGGTGGTGAAATATGGCTTTAATTCATCTACAAACTACTTATAAGGTGTCAGCTTGTTATCTTTGGTTTCATAATCATTATTGACCTGATTTATAATGAGTTGAGAGTCACCATATACTTATAGGTCCTTTATTTTCCATTGCACTGCTATCTAAAGTTGATGTAGGAGAATCCCTGGTCTCTGAGCAATCTTGTATTAACCAAAAATATTTCCTTTAAGTTTAGTTCTTGTTTAGTTCAGTGTGCAATTTTCTGTGTTCTTGTTGGTGGGTGCCAATAGTTGCTTGGTTTTCATTGCAGATCCTATTTTCGGTCTCTAGGCTGATTCATGTGCTTAGATCCACATTTTCAATCCATTTGGATTCTTTTCCAGCTAGTTATCTCTCCCAGCTTGACTGTTTCTAGATTCTGAGACAATTCTTGTGCTTATCGATTGGTTTTCCTTCATTTTTGGAGTGGTTCCTTGTTGTGTGGATTTATTTGGGGTCTTATCTGATGTTCTTTGGCATGTGGCTGACCTTCCTACTGATTCATATTTCTTAGTTGTTATTTTCCAAAGGAATTTATTTCATTCTTAGGGCCAACCTAGTTACACATTTCATTTTCCTACATTGGTAAATGTAATCTTTTGTGGCTGACCTAGATATGTTCTGGAGGGTATATATAGGGTATTATGCAATCATTTATAGGACAGAGGTAGTAGAAATCAGAATAAAGATTTAGATTCGTGATTAGTGATCGGGTAGACTCTAAGAGTTTCAGATGGATGGTATCTGGCTTGCAATCTACATGTAATCAGTTAACTACTAGATGATCTATGATGACTGTATGATGATAACCAGTTGGTTGCCAAAGGTTCTAAGACAGTAATGTGATTTGTTTATGTAATCTTGCTATGTTTTCTTGTTGCTTTCATTGTGTTACTCTTGCTGCATAAGCTATTTAGTTCTCTTTTGAGGATTTACCAGATATGATTGCATCAATTAGTATCAGAGTTGGTTATGGACTAGTTGATGGAAGAGTCCTTTGGGTGAACAGATTTCCAATTGGAGGTAGGCTACACATTTGTTCAATAGATCACCAAGTGAGAGGCAATTGAAACCAATAGTTAGATCACCGAGTTAAGGCATTTCACTGGAGCAAAAGAGGAGATGTTGCCTAGAAGGACAACCCCTCAAAGGGTAGAGTAGATGATGGAGGATTTCAAGAATGAGATGAGGAACAAAATCCAGAATGCATTGGCTGGTTTGCGGAGGAATCCTAAATCTGAGGATGAGTATGAAGAAGCCGGTGAATAGCTTGAGGTGAAATAGGTTGAAGGACCAGAAGATGGAAGAGAGGAAAGATTCCTGAGAGTAGTGGTGCAACCACGTAAGCTTCATAAAGTGGAAGTTTAAAACTTTTTATGAACGTTGAACTCAAAGGATCTGGTTGATTGGATCAGAGAGTTGGAGGATTACTTTGAGTTTGAGGATGTCAAGGACCTGTAGAGAGTCCGGCTGGAACATACTAAGTTGAAAGGGAATTTTTCCTTGTGGTGGAAAGAATGGAGAAATGAAGATCACCCGGTGGAGACAGATGGTTACAAGATTGAAGACCAAGTTCATACCGGGAGACTATGAGTTGGAATTGTTCAAGAAGTTGTAGAACCTGAAATAAAGAAACGTGACTATGAAAGAGTACACTGAGGAATTCTACAAGGTGATGATTAGATCTGGACATAGAGAGATGGATAGAGAAAAGGTGGTGAGGTACATAAATTGAATTGAATTTAACATTCAAGATGAGATGAGTATGTTGAGGGTTTCCACAGTTGAAGAAGCTTACCAGTATGCTTTGAAGGCTAAGGAGAAGATGAGAAGAAGACAACTAAATAACCCTAGAGGAAAGGAGAGATTCAAGGGGTAGATGAGTTCATAAAAGCAGAATGTGGAAGAAGAATCAAAACCTAAGTGGAGTAAAGAACTAGAACATAAAACACAAAGGAAAGGCAGTGGCAAAACCAACAGAGAATTTCCTGACAAATGTTTCAAGTGTAGAGAAACCAGACATATATGTTATGAATGTAAGTAGGGAATGGCGAGAAGTTGTGTGGAAAATGAGGAACTAAAAGGTGAAGCTACTAGAACTGACTATACACCAGAGCAAGGAGAATCCATTATGTTCAAAAGAGTCATGGTGGAGTAGAGTAGTGAAGATACCAGATCTACTCAGAGAAAGAGTCTCTTTCAGACTGTGTACAAATCGGGTGGTAAGTGTTGCAAGGTTATTGTGGATAGTGGAAGTACTGATAATTTGGTATCTAAGGAGATGGTTGTGAAGCTTGGATTGAAGAGGATTTAGCATCCTTGTCCTTACATGGTAAGTTGGTTACAAGATGATCAAAAGTTAGAAGTAAAGGAGAAGTGTTTGGTGAATTTTAATATTGGGCCTTTTAGGGATGAGGTCGTGTGTGTTGTTGTATCTATGAGTGCTTGTCATGTCTTGTTGGGAAGACCTTGAAAGTTTGATAGAGGAGCTATTTATGACTATAAAAGAAACCTAATCACTATTGAGAAATATGGAAAGAAGTTTACATTGACTTTTTTGAAGGAGAAAGAGAAGGAGGTGAAGAATATGAGTCTTGAGAAAAGTTGCAGTACTAAGAAACCAGAACTGCAAAGGTTATACCAGAAGGTGGCATGAGTTTGCACAAGGATCTGATAGATAAGCCCGATGGATAGATAGAACCACATGACATAAAGCTTATGGTGACAAACCAGATGAAATATTATGGCAGAAGCAAATCAGAGTTGCAAAATAAAGAGAGGAGTAAACAGAGATAATGTGCCGATCTGAAGTAAAGGAAGAGAAACAAAGAGAGTTAGGGGTTAGAGGATCCAGTTGAGATCCTAGAGGAGATAAAGAAGGGGTTTGTAGATAAGGAAGATATTTCAATCAGAAATGAGCATGGGGTCTTTATCCTGAATCATTTTCGATGTTCATGAGTTGCTTCTCATGGAACATCTCTTTCTACCTGGGGTGTCTGATGCTAGAGCATCTCCGGTCTATGATCAATCTTGCATCAACCAAAAATATTTCCTTTCAGTTTAGTTCTTGTTCAGTTCAGTGTGCATTTTTCTGTGTTCCTACTAGTGGATGCAGATAGTTGCTTGCTTTTCATTGAAGATCCTATTTTCGGTCTCTAGGCTAGTTCATGTGCGTAATTCCAGATTTTTAGTCCATTTGGATTTTTTTTCAGCTAGTTATCGCTCTTGGTTTGACTATTTCTGGGTTTTGGGATAGTTCATGTGCTTACCGGTTGGGTTTCCTTGGCATGTGGATCTATTTGGGGTCTTGTTCGATGTTCTTTAGCATGTGGATGACCTTCCTACTAATCCACACTTCTTGGTTGTTATTTTCTGGAGGAATTTCTTTCATTCTTTAGGCAGACCTAGTTACACGTTTCATTTTCCTACATTGGTAAATGTAATATTTTGTGTTCGACCCAGATATGTTCCGGAGGGTATATATAGTGTATTATGTAATCATATGTAGGAAAAAGGTAGTAGAAATAAGAATAAAGATTTAGATTGGTGATTAGTGATCCAGTAGAATCTAAGAGTTCTGGATAGATGGTATCCGGCTTGTAGCCCTCATGTAACTGGTTAACTACCAGATGTTCTATGATGACTATATGGTGATAACTAGTTGGTTGTCGGAGGTTCTAAGACAATAATATGATCTATTTATGTAATATTGCTATGTTTTCTTGTTGCTTTCATTGTGTTACTCTTGCTACATAAGTTGTTCAGTTCTCTTTTGAGGGTTTACCAGTTATGGCTGCATCAGAAGTCTTATGACCAAGGTTTCATACTTGACTATGTTTTTTGTGCATGTGAAGCTTATTCTGAATGACTTGGGAATAGAATCACCTTGAGGTGTGATAAAAATAATTCCTGCCCCTTCTACATGGTTTGTATGTGATCCATCAAAGAATAATTTCCATTTGTTAGATACTATGACTGTAAAGACAAACTCATTTGGAAAGTCTATAAACATAGGATGGTGGTCTATCATTGGTGCTTCTGCCAATTGGTTTGCAAAAAATTGCTCATTGATGGCTTTCCTATCAACATATTCAATGTCAAATTAACTGAGGATCATTACCCATTTGGCCAACCTTCCGATCAGTGCATAACTGCTTAAAAGGTACTTGAGTGGATCAAATTTTGCAATGAGTTGGATCTTGTTATTGACCATGTAGTGTCTTAACTTTTGGGAGGCAAAGGCCACTTCTAGACATGCACACTCAATAGTAGTGTAATTCAATTCATAACCCACAAGGGTTCTACTAATGTAGTAGACTGCTCGAGTTCTTTCCCTTGACCATCGTGTTGTGCTAAAAGAGCACCCAAAGTTGAGTTGTTAGCTGATATATACAAGAGTAATGGTCTTCCATGGACTAGTGGTATCAAAAATGGTGTTATCAATAGATAATATTTCAAAGCTTTAAATGCCTCTTGGCATTGTTCTGACCATTTGAAGGTATCACCTTTCTTTAAAAGGTGTTGAAATGGGTGGCACTTATTTGCCAACTGCGTTATGAAGCATCAAATGGATTGAAGTCAACCTTGCAGACTTCTGAGTTAAGTGTTATTGGCATTGGCATTTCTAAGATGACTTTCACCTTTGTAGGATCTACCTCTATTCCTCTATTGATACTATGAACCCTAACAACTTTCCATCTATTACACCAAACACACACTTCAAATTTAACCTTACCTTGTATTGTTCCAATCTGTCGAATATTTTTTCTAAGACCTCTAAATGATTTTCTCTGGTTTGTGATTTTGCTAGGATATCATCAAAATAGTCTTCCATAAAATCATGTATCATATCATGAAACAATGTGGTCATAGCTCTTTGATACATTGCTCCTACATTTTTGAGACCAAAGGGCATTGCATTCCAATAGTAGGTGCCCCAAGGACAAGTGAATGTTGTTTTAGCTTGGTCCTTTGGTGCTATTGTGATATGATTATAGCCAGAAAAACCATCCATTAGTGATAGAATTTCATTCCCCACTGTAAGATCTACAATCATGTCAATATTCAAGAGTGGGAAATCATCTTTAGGACAAGCATTGTTAAGATCTCTAAAATCTGTATAGATCTCGATGCCCCTAGAGTGTTTAGTCACTGGAACTAAATTGGAAATCCACTATGCATAATCATTAGGTCTGATGAAGCCCACATATAATAGTTTCTACAATTTGATCTTGACTAGTAAGGCTATGTCAGGATGTATTTTTCTCAACTTTTGTTTGTATGGCTTTACTCCTAGTAAGAGAGGTAAGTGGTGCAGTCCTAACTCTGGGTCCAATCCTGGCATATCCGCATAAGACCATGCAAAGTTGATGGGTCTTTGCTTGAAGAAGCTAATGAAGTCTTCTTTCTCCACAGGGTTTAGAGATTTTCCTAGATGAATCTTTCTTATATTTTTTGAATCTCTAATGTTGACCTCTTCTGTTTCCTCCATAAGGAGTGTTGATTGTTCTCTATCAATGGGAAGATCATCCAATCTTCCTCTAGTCATTGTTTCTATCTCCACCAATTCATCTGGATTCAAGGATGAGCTAGCCTCGCAAAAGTATGATGTTCTATCCAAGTCAATTGCAAATCCTACCTTATGATCCCCATAGGGAAACCCTTCTCTAACACCAAGGAATTCTGCAATAGCTTCATCATTTTTGAACTAGTCTAGATTTGGTGAGTATTCTTTCCCCCAATCAATTAGAGCTGAATGTACAAGGGATAAATCTTTGCTTCTTTCTGATGGAGAATTGTCTGACACCATGCAAACTTTTTTGTTCTAAACCTCTTTGTTTTTAGGGTTGATGGAGATGGTTGCTACCATTGCCTCCCCTTCACTAATTGCATTGATTGTATAATTTCATGTGCAACCTTGGTGTAGTTGGCCATGTTGTCCTATCCTTTTGATGTAGATGCTTTTCCTTGATTATGATTCACAAAAGGAACTTTATATATGATATGTGCCTAGTTTGATGATCCTTTATTTGTATCTACTGTTACATCACCTTGATCTATCAAGTTCTGGATAAGATTCTTGAGCTTGTAACAACTAGATGTTTTATGTCCCTTGGAGAAATGGTAATCACATAAATCATTGTCATTCCACCAGGATGTTTTGAATGGGCCTGGTTCATATGGTCTTTCTTTTGGCAAGGGTATCATGTTTGTTTGTATCAACTTCTTTAAAGCGAAATCAATAGGTTCCCCTAAAGCTATGAAATTTCTCTTTGGTGTCATATTTCTTGGAGGTCTAACTACATTAGATTGGACTACATTGGTAGTGGTTGTAGTTGTATTATTTTCTTGTGACTAATTCACATTTTGGTTTGTTACTTATATTGATAGTGTGGATTGATCTCTATTGACCACTCTTATATCAACTACACCATCATTTGTAATATTCTTGTTCCTTGACCAAAATTTGGGTTTATCTACACTTGCATTGTTGGTTGCTCCTGCATCTTTACTATTTTTTATGATACCTTTCTCCAACAATCCCTTCTCACATTTGAGACCTTTTTCTGTGATATCCTTGAATGTATCAAAACATTGGATTTTCACAAGATTTTTGATTGGTGGAAGGAGATTCTCACTGAATATGTCCACTTGTTCTGCCTCTAGTATATTTCTTAGATACCTTCTATACAATGCCCTCCATCTTTTCAAGAATGTAGCAAAAGTCTATGTTTCTTTTTTCTTTGTGGTGCACAAATCTATCAGGCTCACTGGATTGTCTATACTATGAGAGAAGTTTAAGATAAACAACTCTGCTAACTCTCCCCATGAAGTAATTTTAAGAGGTAGATGTGAGAACCATTCTAACGCGGACCCTCCAAGACTTTTGGGAAATACTCTTAGTAGATAAGTGTCTTCGTGTGCCACTTCTATGCAAGATGTGAAAAATTCTCTTATATGATCCCTTGGATCACCCTTTCCTTTGTATTTATCAAACTTAGGTGTCTCTAAGTGTGGAGGAAAGGGTGACATGTATAGAGATCTATCATAGGGATATGGCCTGAGATCTTCCATTGTGTAGCTTTTCTTGTCCTTGCTTGCTTTTATGCTCACCATTTGCTTTTGTATGTTTTGGACTTGCTGAGCCAAAAATTCTATTTGTGTCAAGGGTATGCCCGATGCATATACATTTGGAACATATGGTGAAGAGGTGGTGTATATCGACGTTTTTGAAGATGCTTGACTTTTTACTATATGGAAACCACTACTAGGTGTTGTGAAGTAGGTAAACTGAGGCGCTGTGTTAGCCTAAGTAGTCCCAAAGGGATTGGTATGCCCATGTTGTATCCCTTGGCTACTAGTTGTAAATCCTATTGATACTGACGTAGTTTCTCATGGAGTACCACTAGCTTGTGAGTTGAATATGGGCATTGGTTGGAACCTTGTCAAATTAACCCCTAGAATTGGTGTAGAACTCATAACTGCTTGTGTCATGTTTAACTGAGTTGGAGTTGTTTGTGTGCTTGGATCAACACTCTATGTAGACGTTGTTGTTGTAGATGCATTAGGAACCTGTGTCACATTTAGGTTCAATGTCACTCCTGGTGGCATTATTGTGGAGATGTATAAATCAAGAGGCATCTTTGCTCCATTTTGAATCAAGAGAGATAGATACTTGTCTCTATTGTTGTTGATAAGGGCATTGACTGCTATTAAGACTTGAGAGTCTTGTTGAGCTGCCTCTATATCCTCTTGTGTTAACCCTATTTGCAGTTCTTCTATTATTGGTAAACTATTGAGATCTATAGGTATTAAAGCCCTATTTCTTGATTGGGAACTTGAGCTTCTAGGTGTGTTCATGTTCCAAGTTTGGTTATAGTATGGATCATTGTTCGGATCCATCTGATTTTTTGCCTTCTTTGATCTTGTTACTGTCATGTGATCTTGATACTCTACGAATTACTATGATCTTCTAAATGCAAATGGTAGATTGATATGGATGCAAGACTTATTGAATTAACTATTTATGATGACACCCTACTGAGGTTACTAGCGAGGAGCATCTGCTATAAGTTTTTTGACAAATTATCAAAATTATTCTTGTTCTCTTTGTTCCTTGATTTCTTTTGATAGCTTTGTATCAAGGCAAATAGATTTTTGGATTTTGTTATCTATGAATACTTCTACTTCTTTATATTGTTGAGGATCAATTCTTACTTCCCAAGCAAGATTGTCCAAAGCTCAATTATCTCTAATTGATCATTGTCGGGTCCAGGATTGGGTTGTTGGAATGGAAAATCACTATCTCCTTTTAGACCCATACAAAGGATATGTTCTTAGGACTATGACTAATGAAGACTATGCAAACTAACTTGGGTACTAAGATGTGTGATATAAGGACATTACCCTAGGAGGAGTGTAAATGATGGACCTTGACTCTCCTAACTTGAATGCAAATGATGGACTTTTTCTCTCCTAATTGTGAAAATTTATGCAATATGTGGAACTAGACTATGCATTCCCTATATGTGCGAGGACCTATGATCACATGAAGCACCAATTTCTTCTATATTCTTGAATGTTTGCAAAATTTGTTGAACTTGTTGGAAGTAAACACTTGGTTGTTCTTTTGAATTTTTGACTCTTGATTGTTGCGTTGAGAAACTTTTGGGTTGATTTTGGTATGAAAAACTTGGTTGGTATTTCACTTTGAAATGTTCAATCATATAGCAAAGACATAGTTGACACACAAAAAAAAGGAAGAATAGTAACATAGAAATAAATACTTGTTTAAGAAACTTTTTAAAATCCCCATGAATGTTGGAGTCTTTTTCAAAACCCCATTTTTTTTTGTTGTAATTTGGTCAATCGGTTGCACAACAAGAAGACTCTCTTAAGGTCAAAGGGTTACACATATTACCGCAACCCACATCTTGATACTCCATCAGCTCAAATAGCCCTGTCACACCCTAAGGTGCGCCCATTTTTTTGCCTTTGTCCAAAAATTAAACCAAAGAGGATCGCTCCTCAATTGGCTCATTATCTCGTAAGATATATGGTGAGTTTATTGGGGGCCGATTATTCCCCACCCTTGCACTATGATAACAAAGTGTCTAGTTATTGACTCAGTTGGGTTTCTAAGTTCTAAGGTGTTTAATCAGGCTTCCATTTGGGTGGGAATAGATCCGATGAATTTAATCATCACTATGCAATTCCAGCACCTGTTTCTTACAATTTTCATTGCAAAAACATTTATTTATAGTGGTTTAGAATACTTGGCATTATACGTTACCACTTTAGGTGGTTCCCCTCTCATCGACTTTATGGGCTTCTCGAGAGGGCAAGCCTTCTAAAGGATTTAGCCTAATGCTGAAATTGACAGAAAGCATAAATGAGATGGTTCCAACTTTTAGATCACCCATTGAAGGGGAGAGAATATACCTATCACCTCAAACACACAAAAGACAAGAATTCTTTTTAAACCTTCATTGCAAAATTTTCTAAGCTAGATGGAGATGTTGCTCCAAGAAGACATGATGTTTTTTTTATCCAATATTGCAATAATGAGGAAAGATAAGAAAGAAGACTATTTGTTTATTCTTTTTAAAAGCACCAAAAGGAAAGATTTGGCTAATCTAAGTCCAGCCTCATGCAAGAAAACATGAGAATCGTTAGCACATGGTGGGATTTCCAGCCTAATCTTTTCTTTGATTACAATTTTGACTTCTCTATCCTATGAATACAGAACATATCAATGACAAAGAATTTGAAAAAACCAGAACATTAATGCCCTGTTAACTCCTAACAATTGCGCATCACTTACTGCACAATTGTGAACTAATTTAACTCCAAATGCAAACTCCTGTCTAGACAATTATGAATTTCTGACAACACAATTGTGAATTTCTATCTACACAAGTGCAAACAGAAATATGAACAATTGTGAATTAATTAAACACATAATGAAAAAGACAGAAGATAGAAGAGGTAAATCAGTTTGCAAGCAAATCACTCCAGATGACTCGGGCCATTACTTCAATATCATCAAAAAATTGAGTTTAGTAAGGAATGTATGTATATTCTTGTGGTATCGGGTTATGGCTTCTTCTTCTTTGATTTCTTGGATCTTCCTTTCTGCCTTCACAAGACTCTGATAGGCTATTTTTTGTCTTCTATTCTCTTTTCTTCTTTTGATACCTAAAATTTTGAATGTCACCCTTCCTTCCATTGGGTTAGGAACATTTTATGCATAAAAAAATATTTTTTCAAAATTGCAAGATTTCTCTAGGTTAGCAACGTAAATGTCAATAAAGCAGAAATGACAAAAAAAAAGAAATTTTGACCTATTCCTACAATTGCAAATCAGAACTAACAATTGTGAATTAGAATGACTACAATTGCGAACTAGTATGATGACAATTGCATATTAAAATGAACAAATACAAATTTTTATAACCACAATTGCACATCAAAAATTTCTATTCCGTACAAGGCCTGCAAAAAACAAAAAAAAATATTAGAAGGTTGATTCATGTTGGGTTCACCAATTGTGCTCATGCTTAAATATCATTAATGAAATTATAAATTTGATTAGGGGGTAAAGATGATCACAAATCTTTAACTAATCAAGTATAATTAAACATAACACAATAGAATGCCAAATACGAAAGAAATGAAAGCTTTAAACTAAGTAAAACTCCCTATTCTAGATTTGTGTGTCCATTGTTCTTCTCCAAAATTGCGTGGGTGACTCTCAGTTATTGCACTGAAATTCTTGCATAGATTGGCATTTTCTTTGAAGAGTGTGATCTCCCATGACTTGTGAAATTGAGGTTGTTTATATAGATTTTCAACACAAAAGGGGTGAGGATTTGAACTCAAGTCCTGATTGATAGTCATCTGAGATTGATTGATCAGTGAACTAGTCATGATTGATTTGTTAACTAAATAGATTGGTCTGTTAAAAGGATTGATTGGAGAGTGAACTCAATTGATTAACCCATAGACTGAATAGACTAGCTAGTTGACTGAATATATTGATTAGATAAGTCAATTGATTGACTAGTCAAAAAAGGTGATTTGGAGTGAAAAGGGGAGATTGAAGAGTTAACTGGGTTAACTAATTAGTCAACTAATTTGATCAATTAGTTATTATTTCAACATGTACTATAGGTTTTTGAAATTGAATTTGATTTTTATTTCAATTTGGATTTGAATTTGGATTTTCGAATGCTGAAAAGCACATGAAATTAACTAAAATTCAAATTTGGTGAAAAGTGAATTTGATGATTTAGATTTAGATGGAATTATTTGAAATTTGAATTTGGGGAATTGGAGGAATAAATTAATTAATTTAAATAATTTCATTTTAAACATTAGAAATGTGATAATTAAATAATAAAGATGATTTAATTAAGGAATAAATCATAATTAATTAAATAAATAATATTTAATTAATATTTGAGACAGGGTTAATTGATTAATTAATTAAGAAATATAATTTGAATAATTAATAATGTTGAATGATGATGATTGAGTCAGTTTAGAAGAATGATTAGCTTAATTAAATAATTACTTAATTAATTAGGACGAATAATGAGTACATGATGAAAAAGACATTTTTTAGTGTCTACAATTCCTATTAATCAATTAAATCTCAAAGATTTTATCCATGACAAATGTTGTTTTATGGTGATATTTTTAAGAAATTGCATTGCATATGTAGATCACATAAAAGCTTTTGTAGATCATAGTCCTAGAGATGATCATTTAAAACCTAGTACTTGTACCTCTTCTAGGGTATCTAATGTGAGTGAAGAAATAGCTAATACTCCTATCAATGATCTCTCTAAGGGAGAGAAAATATTGAATAGAAACATGGCACTGTCTTCTTCTCACACACATACCCTAACAAAAGGAGGGAAAGGTCAGAATATTGGTGTTTCAATCTCTCTAGATCTCCCTTATTCTCCTAGAGCCTATATTAACCATCCAAACATTTGTAGAGAAGATGATGTTATGCATTCCATTCATGTCAATGATCAATCTCCCCACATAACATTAAGTAAAGATGAGGCCTTAGATGATAAGGTTCTTCCTTCCCAACCTATCAAAGAGGATATGCATGATGATAGAAAGGAGAATCTCCCTACAAATGATATTCCTTCTATATATACTTACACTACAAATTTTAAAGAAATTCATTATAATACTCCTTCTCAATTAAAACATTCTTATAGGAGTGGATATAACATAATATCAAAACAAGGTTTTAGAGGACAAGGATAGAGAAAATTTGAAAAAGAAATCAAAGTCCCTATAAACCTTCTTAAACAAACTAGTACCGAAGGTCTAGGACATTCTCATCATTCACCTATGGATGATCTCCTTAGAATTCAAAACTTTAAGGAGTATCTTGCAAGGCAAAGAATCTATCATCCCTTTAAAGGTGATTCTTCCTAAAACACTCCTTTTTGTTCATATCATCAAACTCATGGCCATCATGCTAATGATTGTCCGAATTTTTAAAAAAGTATGCAAGAACTAGTTGATAATGGAAATGCTAAAATCATAGATGACAATCTATCTTCTTCTAACAACCCTTATCCTACATCCAAAAAGACAAGACCTAATCCCATTGATGATCAAGAGAAATTATCTACTATAATATTTTGGAGATTGAAGTATGATAAGAATGATGTCTTTCCTTTCATTAAAATTAATCGCAAATCTAAGTAGAAGGAAGGTGATGAATATTGTCTTTTTCATCGTAGTTATTCTCATTCTCTTGGAAAATGTAAATAATTTAAAAAAATTATTCAAGACCAATATGATAGGGCTCACATATCTCTTACAAATGATCTTGCACTCTTTCTTGGTGAAGAGGTAGTTCCTTAGCACTCCATTCACCCTTGATATTGCTCCTCACTCTATGGCACCAATAGCTAACTTAATTGGGGGCTCTTTTTCATAAGAGGTGATGTTTTTTAAAAATAAATCATCTTGAGGAAATTCATTCTTGCCTCTATGCTTGGGGAACAAGAATATTATCCTATTTCATATCTCTAACTAAGGTCTCACTTTTCCCTTTAGGGGTTGTATTTCATATTTTGATGTCCTTTGTTGCATGGAATGGTATGTCTCTTATGATTAATCTCTCCTTATGGTAGTTTTTGATCCTTCATCTTAATATTTCCTTCTTCAAATATTACCTCTTCTTTAGAGTTTCATTTTGCATATCATAATGTCTTTTCTTGCATTGAAAATTCCTTCATGTGAGTACATGTGTGTTAGTTGTTTAGGAACTCTATTTGCTTGGAATATTGAATTTTCTTATGTATAATATCTCCTTAGAGGTTGTGTAATTATTCTCATTGTCCCTTGGGGGCATTGATCTTTCCTATCCTTTTCTAAGGGTCCACTTTTCCTTTGTTGAGTGGTGTTTGCTTATGATTTGATGTCATTCCTTGTGTGAAGTTGTTGTTCACTCAAGGATTCTCTCTTATGCAAGAGGTGTGTATCCTTGACAATAACCTTTTTATTCTTGGAAATGTATATCTATTATAAACAAGCCCTTCATTTTGGGTCAAAAGTATGTCATCCTTCATCAATAATCCCTTTACCTATCAATACGAGGAAGTTAGGCATTCTTGTTATCCTTCTCTTCTTTTGGTAGAAGATGTTATGTTTGTTCAATGAAATCCTCTTGGAGGTAGATATATTTTGACCAAAGACATTTTATCCTCCAAGGATCCTCTTTACACTTGTTGTAAGATATCTCTTTTTAAACTATCTTATCTTGATAAGAGAATTCCCTCCTTAGCTTGGATTTATGAACATTGTTGCCTAAAATTATATCTCCTTGGTGATGAAGATGGGTATGCATGTTTCTAGCTTCCTTAAGACATCAACATAGGTCTATGTTGACATCTTAATGGGGGGCATACATATTGCCATCTTTGTCCTATATTGTACTATATTTTTGCATGTCTTAAACAAGGTGTTCATTATCAAAACCAAAGAAAACACTCTTACACGAGATGCTTCATGCCTGAAACTAGACACAACACTAATATATGTCTTATATAGAGTGCATATTTTTGAAACCAAAGCAAACAAACTCTTGCATGAGATGTCCTTGAAACCAAACATATATTTATCTTACATGGGGTTACACATTCTTAAAATCAAGAAAAAAAAACTCTTACATGATATGTTCTTGATACTAGACATAGATTTCATTTGCATTTCATGTCTTACACAGGTTGTTGCATTCTTGAAACCAGAGACAAAAAAACTTATATAGGATGCTTAACACCTGAAACCAAACATCACTTGCACATACATCAGGATGAGTGGAAATAGCAAAACATAGCTAGATTATTCCTACTTTCCTCCCCAAAATGGATCGCCTATAAAAACACAACCAGTATGTGTATCCATTTCTTCTCTCATTCTTCTTCTCATGGATCACCTAGAAAAACACATCTAGAATGTATACACATTCTTCCCCCTTTCTTCTAATGATCTTGTAGCTTTTCTATTGGTAGTTCATGGATGATGTGTGCTCTTTCTCCTTTTATGTGATTGCTTATGTTCTTGAGATGGCATTTTCAAGAGTGATATTAGTGGTTGAGACTTTTTGATATTGAGGTCTCTTTAGCTAGTTGACTTGAGATTTTGTTATTGGTTTTTAGATTTTGTGAGTTATGTGTGTCTTTTACCTTTTTGTCTTTGTTTTCATTTGTTTGACTTTTTGTTTTGGTCTTGTTTTGTGCGCTCTTGCATGTAATTGAGTAAATTAAGATCTTAAGATTGGGGGCTTTGTTCCTTGAAATTAGTGATGTCTTATACTCTTTGTGATTGTGCTCCTAATTTCTCCTCTCTTTCATCCTTTTATCTAATTTACCATAAATATTTGCATAGGCTCATACTCTTGTTAAAGTGGGGGCTAAATGTAACATCATAAATTGTCACAGGGCCAGTTTATACCTCATGTTTGTGCCCCTACTTTAGTGTGTCCTCTCCTCATCACTTGTCTAGGTTTATTTTGTGCCTATTCTCCAACTCTGAGGTCATGAACACCCATTGGTTGGTCCCTTGGTGAGGTACCCCTCCCCCTAAAGCCTTATTTTTGTCCCTTGTCTCAGTCCCTTTCAATGGGGCCTGAATTTGAATTGGGCCACGTGTTGTATTTTCCTAACATGAATTGATTCCTGTGGCTTCGCATGACCATTGGAGGTCGGCCTAATCACTAATTTACCTAGATAACCCTATATAAAGATATTTTATCAGCCTAATTTAATCTATGAATTCTAAATCACCATCTACAAGCAACCTAACACTCTTGCATCTGTGAAGCATTCACTATCAAGCATTTTTAGAGATCTTCAAGGCTGCATATTCATCATTCAACCATTATGGAGAAACATTACATCATTCCTATGCAAGTATGTGTGTGTGTGTGTGTGATTAGGGTTTTGTTATGTTCATGCCATTTCATACAACATATGTGATTACATTCAAAGAACAAAGCATCATCATCAACAATTTCAGATTTGAGTTATATCTTTCTAGTATTTATTTCAGTGTTTGTATTTTTCCATTAAAGGTTAATTCCTAAATTGGGGTTTGAATTAGGCAAACCCCTATTCCTAATAATTTCCCCTCTTTTCACTATGTGCAATAATAGGTACAAAGTTGCATTTGGGAGGATCGACAAGATTCGAAGAGACCAACATGTTCCCATTTTGATAGCGATAAATTTGAAGAACTAGTGTGACCATCACTACGGTCCCAGAAAATTAGGTTGAACTTATGGAAACAAATCTAAATCATCTTCTTCTACTAAGATCCAGGTTGGTGTCTTTGCACAACAACTGTAGCTCATTGTTCATGTCCAATCTCTTCAATATTCACCCATTTACCCTAATTTCAACATTTTCATAATTCAACTTAGAAAGAGGGAATAAAACCCTAACGCCCAAGTGGAACCTATTGGGATAATGTGCAAATATGTGTTTGGATTGACTGAGCGATGTGTTGTAATTGATGTCAACATATTCCTCTATGTGTTCCAGTGTTGTGATAAGATTAAGTTGGTTTGGCCAGTGTGTTATAGATGAGTTGTTGCAGATTAAAGGGTTTTGAGATAAGTATCTCTAGTTGATTCAACTCAAGTTTTAGTGGTTTGCATGGTGATTTGATCAATTTATGAGATCTGGTATTGCGGTTGGTTTTTTAGTTGTTCGGTGTTGATCAGTGTTTTGAATTTTGATCCACATTGTTCCGTGTTGCAATATCTTGGTTTGTAGATTTGGCAAAGTGTTGGGATGTTCTGGTGTGTCCTCAATTTAGATGGTTCATGATTTGGAGGTCCGCAAGTGAATCTTTCAGTTTGACAGTCATTGTAGTTAGTATTCTTGAAGTTCGGTATAATGATGATGGAGATTCTAGTAAATGGTGTTGGTGTGGTTATTTTTGTGATAAATCATGATGCTTGTGGATGTTTCTAGATTGTGTCCTATTTGTGTTTATGGTCCGCATTGATCGATGAGCACGTTATTATTGATTGAATTTAGTCCAGTTTGTTCTTCATATTCTTGGGCGACATGATGATTGTATCATATTGCAGATGTTTGAGGCATAATTCTTGGAGGTGTTTCATGTTCGAGGTGTTGGTTTAGGTCCATACCATGTCTTAGCTAACATTTTTTTGGTCTGCATATAATATTGTAGCATGTATGGTTATATCTTTGTAATTTGTGATGTATGTTGAGCCGACCTTGAAAGATAGGTTGATGATATGTATAAATAAATGTATTACTCATGTGAGAGAGGTATCTATGTGTGCTAATAACTCTTTGATCTTTTAAAAGTAGTGAAGTAGTGTGAAGAAGTGGGAAAAAGAAGAATATGTGCCTAACCAAAACTGTAACCAGGCATTAGGAGATTCTATTTTCTCAGTTCATGATCTTCCGTATGTAATATAAATATGTTTGTAAGACAATGAGTCTTCCCTGGGTTGTAGCCCTTTGTTGTTTTTGAGAAGTGACTCTAGGCAGTGTGCCTGAATGCATGTGCATTCCTCGTTGTAATATTTCATATACTTCTAACAGGCTATCATCATATTGTGGGTAGGTTCCCACCGTGGTTTTTCCCTTGACCAGGTTTTCCATGTCAAAACTCTTGGTGATGTGTGTTATTGACGTGGTGTTGATTTATGCTTTCACTATTAATTATCAGATCTGAAATTGTGTTTGAGTTAAGAATTTTTTTTTGAGAAAGCTGATTCACCTCCCCCACTCTCAATTTTTTTCCTTGTTGTCTATAGAACGTTATCAAAATTTTAGAGATTTTTCTTTAGAGGGATCAAGCCTAGATCTATTAGGTCCCTCCCTCTTTCAATGTAATGGTTATTTAAGCAATATTAGTAGTTTTATTACATTTTATGGTGAAACCCTAATTTTCACCATTACAAAAGGTATATGCCCTTCACCCCCTTGGTTGTTTAGAATCACCCTTGAGGATTTATGACATGACTTAACTACCTCCCATGGTTTGTTTTTCATTTGTGTTTGTATCGGGAGTTAATAGGTCAGTGCTTTGGCATAATGTCAAAAATTATCTAACAAATGGTATTAAAGTCTAGTTCACAGGTTCAAATCCCTTGGTCACACTTGGGGGGGATTTTTAGAAGATGTGTGCCTTTTGTCTCCTTGGTTGTTCATTTCCACCCTTAGGGATTTGTAATATTAACTACCTCCCATGGTTTTTTTAATCTTTGGTGTTTGTATTAGACATTAATAGGTTGATCTTTTGGTGCAACGAAAAAACCCTGGTTAACAAAGTTCAACAAAATAACGAGTAGGAAAAGTGAACTACTATGAAATGTGGTCAAACCCTTCAAGGACTCACTAATATCCTATCCACTCAAAGTAAACCTTCAGGGTCCTCCAACCTCTAAGTCTACTCACTAGGATGAAAAGAAAGTAGGAAATTGTAAGGTATGGAAATTTAGGGTTTCACATGTTAATCTTTGCAAACTAGGAAATGACCTAACTTTCATATACATCACATAAAGGGAAAGTGAATTCAATAGATTCAACCTCAATTATATTGGGAAGAGGGTTGAATACTAATTGAATTCTACTCCTTTTGTTTGAGTTGAAGATGTAATTAACAAGATGCAATTTGAATGCTATAGCTAAGACGAATGATGGATACTTGACATAAAATAATAATAAGAATAAGTTCCAATTTTAATGTAGAGATTTAAAGTTGGATTTGAGGATAGGAAGCAGATAAGAAACTATGATAAAAAATTCAGGTGAAATTGTCAAGACTAGGGGGAGCAAGTCACCTTGGTCCCTCTAGAGTTCTCTAGTCCTCGGGATCCCTAAAAATTCTACAAAAGCCAGTTCTATTCATCCTTGTCTCCTCTACCTAATTCCACTTTCGTAGCTCTCAAATCTATCACCTACACACAAAAAGAAGGGGAATTGTATTGTGGATATGGGTTTGCCTATGGTCAAACCTCAAGCTTCAAATTAACCCTAAATGAAATAAAAAATGAATTGGAAAGCTTGCCTTTTGAGGGCGAGTCTAGATCTAGAATTAAAATGCTTGAATGTAGATGATTATACCTTCAATAAATGATGCAATGTTTTGAGGGTAATCCCCCCATGTGTTGATGCAATAAAATGATAAATCACATAAAATACATCATGAAATTATAGATAAAACATAAATGGAAGATGACTTGATGTAGTTTGTTTCTCCTTGAATCAAAATTGCTCTTGAGGAAGAAGAATTGCTCTTGAATTAGATGATATTGTTAGCATGAGATAAGATGTTGAAGAATTGAGGATGATGCCTAATATAGGGATTTATAATTAAAATCACCTTTAGGTCAACTTAGATTTGGTGTATTTTCGTATATTGCTAGTTAAGGATAGGGTAGGAATGCCTTCTTATCCTCCTTAAATTTAGGAAAAAAAGCACAAGATTGATGGGGTGTGGTTGTCTTGGCCCTAATAAATTTCTTCCAAACTTTTAGGAATGTAAGATAATGGGGTTCTAATGCAAATTCCATCTTGGTGGCTCAAATAATTATGTATAGATATGCAAAATATGTTTTGGAAGTTGAAATTGGAGTAGGATTGAGGATAAATCATGATAAAAGGATAAAGGACACACATATTTAAGGGCCCAAATAATAGAGTGGTGATGCAATAAAGTGAAATAAAACTCATAATATTAAATTAAATATTAATTAATTGTAATAAAGGTCCTATAATGCATAGAGGAATGGGAAGTACTAAAATGAGTGCTAGGAGAGTTTGAAATTGCACACACTAATAAAGGTGTACAATTTACGATGCTATAAAAACCAACTAATAACTATAGATAAATGTATTTTAACTACATAATCTAGAAGTACTAGCTATAGAGACCATCTTATGTGTTTTGTACACTCTGTATTTAGAACATACATGTGGGGCGAGGATGACAACGAGATGAGCAAACATCCCATATGAACGAAGTATAGAAACTTGTACAAAAAGTACATAATGACCAAAAATTAAGGGATTACACACAAGATGCTACAAAATAATAGAAACATGATAAATAGAATGAAATACACAAAATAAATAATGAAAAAAAGAAAGCTCACAAAGGTCTAGTAAATGAACCCTCCAACAAATGCAACTCCTTCCTCTACCAAAATTGCAAACAAAAGAATCAAGAAGAAAAATGTTGGGGTTGTGATTTAGAGGTCTGCCACAGTCATATCCCCATTTTAGTGTTACAACCTCTATGGACAACCAAGATGGATGGATTGATAAAAAATAATGAAAGAAATGATAAAAGAGAGAAAATACAAAATGATGTGGTAACATAGATGAATAAATGAAAAATATAAAGAAAAATAGAGAAGAAAATCCCCTTCGACACTAAAAAATAGAAGCTTCCTAAAGTGAATACGAGCACGAATCGCTTGAATACATGAAGTTGTGATGATGATGAGAGCGTAACAAGTAGGAGAAACAATAGTGGATGAGATGTAGAAAATATAGTAATAAAGTCTATGAAAGCATGAAAGATTGTGTTGAGAGCATGAAGTTGCGAGAAATAGCCAAGAGAGAGAAAAAAGGTTGATTAGAGAGAAAAATGAAGGCTCAAAAGGCAAAATAAAGGGATCAATAAAGAGTCCCAACTTTGGTGCAAGAAAAAGGAGGCATTACATTGCCAAAATTAGTAAGTGTTTTGTCTCAATGGCCACCTTTGGTCTAAATATTCAAGAGACAAATGTGTAATGCTTGAACGTCTTCATGATGTACACGTGTCCTAGAATAAAATAGTCCATATAGTTAAGAAACTAGGCAAAAAGGATGACAAAGAAAACTTAGCATGCGAATGAGGTGGAAGCTTGGTCATTCTCTTCAATTTATCTTACAATGAATGTTCCATGTGACATGGAATTGTATGTGCTATAGTTTACGATGTTACAAACATTACACCAAAATTGCCAAGGGATGATAATTTGATGTTGAATGCCCCATTTTCCATCATAAAAATAAAATAGGCTACATTCAGTTTGCACTTGGATAAGTAGCTAGACCTAGATTGTTTTTCCACTCTATTCTTCAAGAAGCATTGACACTTCGTTGGACAAGAGATATGAGAAGTTGTGGAAGAATTAAGATCCAAAAACAAATTTATAAAGGACATTAATGATACAATTATAATTTTAATCCCAAAGAAAATAGTGTAGACACCTAAATTTGTCCATACCCAACCACACTTGACCTTATCCCATTCTAGCCATTTAAATAAATATTTAATATATTTAATTAGTCCTTTATTTTTACCCCCAACCTTAATTAAATAAATTTACAGTTTATTTAATTAATTTTAACCTTCACCCTTAATTAAAAAAAATTGTATTTATTTAATTAAGTTCAACCTTCACCATTAATTAAATGAATTTATATTTATTTAATTATGCCTAACCTTGATTCCTACAAATCCTTCACCTAATCTTTGTCATCAAGCCTAATTAATCATAACCTAATCCTCATTATCATTTTCCTCAACTTAAAATTCCTTCACTCATTCTTTCTCCTCATGTCACATCCTCCTAACTTATCCACTTGCATCCTAATCCTCTATTATCCCACCTAATCACTCCCACTAATCACTTGCACATTCCTAATCCTCATGATTATGGATGGGTCAATTCTTTGCCATAAATGGCTCCCATCTCACCACTCAACCTTAAATGCCATCCCTTTTGGTCTTTTCAAGGAATTTTAATTTCTTTTATTTTTCCTATACTCCTTCTCCTAAGAAATTTTTAAATTTGTAAATCCTTTATTCTCACAATGCGCCCTCTTTCCAATGAATTTTTAATTCTCTTTCTCCTTTCCAAAGAATTTTTAATTCCTTTCTCCTCTTCTCAATAAACTTGGGATCTTTTCCCCATGTCCTTGAGGTGTGGAGACAAGAAATGTCTTTATGGCAAGGATCTCTTGGATCTTCCACTTTTCCTCTCCAAGGAACCTCACCTCCACTTAATCCTAACCATCCATTTGACATTGAATCTTAGCCCTTGATTTTACTCATGAAAAATCTATAAATTGAGGCCTCTTCTCTCATTTTAATCATCTTATTCTATCCTATTCTTATGTTGCCATTTGTTCTATCCAATCCATCTTCATCCTAACATCATGTTGCTAGTTTGAGTAACCACATTCCTCCCAACAAATATCATCAAAAGAGAAAATCAAGTGGAGAAGGGTGCCTCTACTTTATCTCAATCAGGGAGAAGTGAAGGTATAAAGATTTGTATTTACATTTATTTTAATGTTAGATCATTTGCTTAAGCTGTACATTTTATGTCTTCATTCTGGCATGCCTGGTGGGACCCATATCCATGAAATTTAATAAAAAATTGAAGTTAGTTGCGAGTTAACATGCACAGTTAGAAAAATGGCATCTATGAATGTGAAACAACATCTTTTCTTTTGAATTAGTGTCTCTACTTCTGCAAAATGATGTCTCTACACTAAAATTTTCACTATGTATACAAGATTTTTTAGTTGACTTTTTTTTGTAGGACATTGAATTGGCATCTTCACCTCTCAAAACAACGTCTCTGCCTACAAAAAATGTCTCCACTTGAGATTCAA
Organism: Cryptomeria japonica; assembly: GCF_030272615.1. Taxonomy (NCBI): domain Eukaryota; kingdom Viridiplantae; phylum Streptophyta; class Pinopsida; order Cupressales; family Cupressaceae; genus Cryptomeria; species Cryptomeria japonica. The sequence continues at coordinate 33,100,470 of NC_081407.1, forward strand.
TGTCTCTTCTTGATTTTAGAGCTAGTTCCTTCAGTTTTTCATTAGAAAATGTGAATCCCTATCTGCCTATGTTTTGGCATTTGCACTTGTGAATCAGTGTCTATTCTTTAGTAAAAAAAAATTCTTTGTAAAATGGGCATAAATTTTCACTTAGGTGTCAAATTTTCAAAATTCAAAATGTGCTAGAAAGAGGACTCAGAGATTTAAAATGGGTTGTCAATAGATTCTTCATTACTTTATTAGGTGTAGATGTTGAAATTCAACCCTTCTTTTTGAACTTCAAATACACATAACTTGGTCATATGAAATAACTTTTCAGTGAACCTTTTTTTTTTGAAATTTATTAGAAAATCATAAGTAATCCATTTTAGTAAGTTTTTTTTCTTTATATGATTTTTTTGGTGTGTTTTCCTCAAATTTATAAATTTAGGCCCTTAAAATTAACTCCCACATTTGGATTTGACTCCAAAAATGAACAAGTGTCTTTTAACCCAAGACCACTTACATATTCTCTCCTCTCACGTCCTAGTGGAAAAATTGAGTGCACTATAAATAAGTGGTCTTGTTTTTATTTTCTAAGAGGCCTTCTTGGGGATTTCATCACCCCAAGGGATGACCTCAACTCTTGTGTTTCAACGGAGTATAAAGAGTCGGGGGTGAATCTAAAGACACCCTTCTTGGAAGTAGAATCTTGTCAATCTTGGCTAAGCCCTAAAGAACTTCATACCTTTGGGAAGTGAAGGTGGAGATTGGGTTATCATCTCCTCCTAACTATTTGACATTATTCTCTTTCATCTACAGATTCAGGCCTCATGTACCTTGCATATATAGAGGACACCCTTTAGTTGAACTTGTGAAGCCTAGATAAAACTTTTCAACATCTTTTTTTTTGGTGTCTTGTGCATACAAGGATTGGCAATCCCACTTGAGTAGGCTTGTTGGTGTGTCTTATGTGTTTTAATGTTTAAATCACCTTCCTCACTTGAAACCAAAAGGGAACATATCATCCAAATTAAGCAATACGAATTTGTATTTTGCATCATTTCATTGTTTGTTTTCAATTTTTTATCAAAAAATTAAAAAAAAAATCATAAAACTCATAAAAAATCAAAAGATTTCAAAAGCCAAAAATAATCTTTATTTAAGTTTAGGTTCCCTTCAAATCAAGCTTTCCACATAATCTCTAAGTCAAATCTTTCATCTATCATACCTCTCATCATCATCACCCATCTAATTCTCTCATCTCCCGATCATCTTCCTATTCATCCTAATCATTCCTCCTATCATAATCATCCCTAATCCATCCATTAAGAACCTAATCCTCATCAATTTTTGTAATCCAATCAAGTTCCTAGTTCTTATTCTAGTCATCCTCCTTTCATTATCAACCTTAATCCCCATCCTTCATTATCATCATCATCTTAATCCAATCCCCTTGTCAACCTAAAACCATTCTAACCAAATCCTAATTCAATACATCTACCCATTCATCCAAAATCAATCACCCATTAGCCATCTACATATCTCAATCAAGTTTCCAATACCCAATCCTTAATAAAAATTCATTATAAAATCATATCCAAACATCTATCATCCACATTCCAAACCTCCACCATCCTCCAATTCAAAATCCAACTATCTCAACCAACCTTTCCTCCATCATCATATTCTTCTAATCTAAACCCCATCTAAAATCATCCCTAAACATTCATCATCCATCTTCCAAAGTTCATCCATACTCGATCCCAATCCTTATCGAAGAACTCATCTAATCCAAATCCAAAACCCATATCCAAACATCATGGGTTGGTTTGAAAAAATGGTTATGGAAGTTTAAGGATCTATGTCAAATACCATTCCTCAAACCATCCCTCCAACCCAAACAACTTATCAATCATTCCCATGTAACTCATGCATGACTAATAGCTATCCGACTTCCACCTATTCATGTCTCCCACCCCAACCCACTTACCAAGTTAATCACATAGCCTCACATCCATCTACCCTATCCCCATCTATTTCACTTCAACACATTCTATCCAATCCCAATTCATCTCACATATCTTATCCTTCCCCTACCTTTAACAAGGGAAATCCATCTTATTCCTCATCCATGTCTTTGTATTATCCCTCATCCATATACCCCTACCATCCAATATGTATTCCTCCATCTTCCCCCCCATCCAAATCCCAATCCCCATCTTTTTACAACACCCCCATCATATCCACTCACCATCCAAATCTATTACACCATAGTTCTCCAAGCCTTAATACCAATCCCCCAATCCATAATCCCAATATTCCATCTAATGCTACACCTCCATATAATGCTAATCCTTCAAAATACACACTATCCCCATCCCTCCAGGATTTTTTCCAACAAATAATCCAAGACTTACAAGCAAAGGAGAAAAAATTCCCACCTCCAAACAAAGTACCCAATCTCCTCAAGTCCTCAATCCCTTCCAAATCAAGACAACCCTCAATCCCCTAAGCTTCATGATACTCCCATCCCTCCATCTACCCAAGTTGAATTTCCATTCCATCCAAATCAATAAAGCCCTCAATTCCCTAAGCTTCATGATACTACCATCCCTCCATCTGATCAAGTTTAATCTTCCATATCCTCCTCCATCACAACATTCCCACAACCCCCAACATGTCATGAGCTTGTTCCAAAGCATGATAGCATAGATTCCTCTCCACCTCAGGATCAAAACATCCTTGCATTTAATAATATATCTCTATCTCATAATCCTGTTACATTTCAAGAGGAATGTATCCCCTCCACTTCATTGCATGATCCCCTTCCACTCCACCACATGATCCCATCCCAAGTCAAGATCAACGTATTCATTCCTCTCCATGTTATGATACCAATCCACGTCATGACCCTAATATTCCTCCTAATATAACACATGATCCTAATCCTCCACACGATCCTAGTCCTCCACAAGTTCCCATCACCCCTATCCAAACCATCCATGAATCCCATACCTATCAACTTGGGTCTTCCACCTTCATCCACTCCAGTTCCTCCAAGAGCTTGCAATCCCTTCCATATCCCATCCCCCTAAAAATGGACTCACGTATTGTTTCTAAAATAATAAGTATCCTATTGGAAAAAGAATTTGTGAAAATAATTATGAAGGCAAAGGGTTAGGCCTCCATGAACAAAGCATATTGAAACCCCTCCAAATCAAATAAAATAAAAATTCATATGGCCTTGACTATAAAGCTCATGCTCAAGATGTTGGTATATCTTCCATGCCATCTAAATCCAAAATACCATATCATTCCCTTTTTCCTAATATAAACCTAAAACATTCAGGTGTTAGTACAACTATTGTTTGTGGCTCTATTGCTCAATGTTATGATCTTATCCAAGTTTTATTTGATAGTTCAAAACCAAATCCATTTTCACTATTATCCTTTACACTTGTCATATCTTCCTTTGATAGTATTATTCATATTATAAATATTAAATATTGGAGTCCTTGGAAGCCCCAGCGGGACCCCACAAATCTCACACACACACATATACACACTCAATATATATATATATATATATATATATATATGCAATGTACATGTACACATATACATATGCATATACATATACATGTACATGTATATGTACACATACATGTATGCATATGTATATGTATATACATGTACATGTACATGTAAATGTATATGTATATGTATATACATGTACATGTACATGTAAATGTAAATGTATATGTATATGTATATATATGTATATATATATGTATATGCATATGTATATGTAAATGTATATGTAAATGTATATGTATATGTATGTATATGTATATGTATATGTATATGTGTATGTGTATATATATGTATATGTATATGTATATGTGTATGTAAATGTATATGTATATAAATGTGTATATATATATATGTGTGTGTGTGTGTGTGTGTGTGTGTGTGTGTGTGTGTGTGTATACATGTACATGTATATGTATATGTATATGTATATGTATATATACATGTACTTATATGTGTATATACATATACATGTATATACACATATGTACATGTATGTACATGCGCATACATGTACATATAAATATAAATGTACATGTATGCACATATATGTGTACATGTACATACATGTATGTATGTATGTATGTGTGTATGCATGTATGTATGTATGTATGTATGTATGTACATGTGTGCACACACACATACATATATATGTACACAAACACATACATACATATATACATACAAACACATATACACACATATATAAAACACCCATTCTAGAAAAACTTAAAAACTACTAATTCAGAAAGAGCTTATTAAACACAACAATAAATGAAAAGTGGTTATGTGATAACAAAAATTTGGACATGGTCAAATATTGATAGTTATAATTACTCCTATATATGAGAGATGTTTAACATGTACCTACATCAAAAGAATGTCATAATAGTAATGTGATAATCTACCAAGTGATAACTTGGCATTTCATGTCCCTTGACTAATAACTAAGAATATGCATCATAAATCCCATAAAATAGTCACGTGTTATCCTTATGGACCCAATGTCATTAGATAGATATATATGTCTATTAAAATATTATATTTTTTATTTATTTATAATTGTTAGTAATGAGGGTAGGGAGCCTTATGGGATTGAACCATTTTTTTATTGATCCTTTGCTGATTCCATAATTCTCAAACTAATCAGTCATGTAGTTTCCTTCCTTGTAGATATGACTAAAATAGAATCTTTCAAACCTAGATTAAATAGTTCAAAATTTATTAATGATACTTCTAATAATCTAATTGGCCTCTTTACTATTCATTAAATAGCTTAACATGTTAAGGGAGTCATCGTCAATTATTAGAATCTTACAACCCACCTTTGTGGCCAATTCAAATCCCCATTGCATAGTAAATGCCTTAACATATTGGTATGATTTAACTCTAATTGGAGACACAATAGTAGCTATCATGATTTATTTATAATATTTAATGATGCCACCCCCCCCAATGAGTCATGAGTTTCCTTTAGCAACTCCATCAAAATTAGATTCTAATCTACGTTTTTCTTCAAAACTACGTTTTTCTTCAAATGGTCATAGCTTCAATGTTTGTTATCCATTTTTGGCATATAAGTTATTGTTAGAAAGGTGATTCCGTGCACTTTCCATTGGTACAACATTTTTTTCTTTAACTTTTTTGTCCTTATGGACTAGTTTAAGCATCCTTTTGTAAGCACTTTCCTTTTGTAGACGCATTGAAAGCTAAGTGACACATTCTTGTACATGCATTTTTGGGGACTTTGTATAAAATGTTGTGTCATATAATTGTACAATATGATCTTAGGGATTCTGCCTCATGCATGTGTGTAGTTTGGTGCACACCCTTTCTTCAATAGCAGATATTCTATTTTCGTCACTTCAGATGTGTCATCTACTTCATGAATTGCATGGTAACATTGTTTCAGTGAATCTATCATGCTTCTCCCTAGTCAACATTATGGGGGGTATCGTACTGTTCATGCTAATGCTTCATTGATTTACCTTGGAGTGAGTGAGACACTCTTGTATTCTTGTTTTGTGGAGGCAACCTTCTATCCTTAGTTGATAATGGTTATTCAGACTATTGCACCTATATTTTTAACATGAATTGGTTGAGTAGTGATGGTTAGATCACTCGTGTAATTTCAGTAGTTGAGTAGTGATGATGAGATCATTGATGCAACTTGGCTGACTAGTGTTGTTGGGGTCACTTGTGCATATTCATGTGCTATCTTTATTTTCAATTGACAAATGTTTTTTTGTCATTGTTACTATTTGATCATTATTTGAGAAGTGTTGTTTGGGACACTCATGTAGATTGTTATCTTCATGGTCCTAATCATCAACTTGTTTTAGAAGAGGTTCCTCAATTAAAACACCATATTAGTCTTTGATAGTTGTCTATAGATTCTTCATGTTTTAGTGATGTTCTACATCATTTTGGAGGCTTCCTAGTCCTTCATGTTTTCTCTTTTGGATAGGAGTTTTTTGACATTAAGTTGTCATTGATGTCAACTGGTTTGGCATGGTTGATGAGTTGAGACATTGGCATATTTTTATCTTTAGAACTCTTAACCTTTTGTCATATTTTGATTTACATAATAGTAATGATGTATCAGAAGTTTACTATATGTATTTCAGATGTTAGCCTAAACCTATTAAAACATGTTTTGTCTTTGCCAGTTTATTCCTACAGCCATGTTATTCATTCATGTTGCCATGTGGATTGTTTAAGGCAATATCATGTGTGAAATTAATAAATGTCCTGATTAATTAAAATATGTATGTATGTTCTTGTATGCTATTTCTTTTGAAGTGCATGGAATAAATGATGCTGCAGTGGAAGCTCTCCTATCATGCTAGTTGCAGGAAGAGATATTCAAGGAGATGACTAAAAGATCGAACAACAAAGATGCTGAAGAGCGTAAGGAATGATAGAGGAGAAGTAATCATGTGATACTATTGATGTATAACTCAACTGGACATTGGTGTTGTAAATACTGCCATAGTATGTTATGACTATAGTTCGGTTTAGATCCGCATTTTCTATAGCTTAACTCCAGCTATCTCCTTTCTCGATTAGTTATCCACCTCTTCTCTTCAGCATGATCTGTGTTGTTTAAAGTAGATGTTTTATTTTAAAATAATCTCTTCATCTCTTCTCAGAGGTTAGAAATAAAAGAGAGAAAGCAGAGAAGAGGATTTTGGAAATAAAGTTACAAGTGTTTTTGAGTTTCTTTTGATGTTGAATCATGTAATGACTTCCGAAGAACAATGATTAAAAATATGTTATTCTGAGCACTTAGAGCTGTTTTTGGGAAGACTGGAATCACTCATCCAAGGGGGCCCACTTGGTGAGTGTTCATGTGCTTTTGTTAAGATTAGTTTTCTTCTTTAGCTGCAGTAGACGTTCTTGCATTGACTGTTCCAACAGCCATTGGAAATAGATCCACTGACTATTCCTGTAGCCAAACCAAAACAGAGTAATTTTTGTTTATCAATATTGAACTTAGCTGGTATTGCTTGAATGAATTTATGTTAATGCATAAGCTTTCCTGTAGCCTTTCAATAGTTTCAATTCTTGCTTATCTTTTCCGCATAATGTTAGTTGTTGCAGTAATGCAGAGCAGCTGTTGTAGGAACTTAGTGCATAAATAGTGTAGACCCATTTCAAGTATTACATCCTAGGGTTGACAATCAAATGAACACTAGCTATAGAAATAGTGACTTTACCAAGTGAATGTCCAAACTTTGGGTTGAGACTTCAACTAGAGTTATTATTCTTATTGTTGGGTTGAACATTTTTGGCGTTGTTGCCAGGGATGGTGTCAAACTAAGAACCTGTTATGTTTATTGTCTTTTTAGTTTTCTGTTAATTGTTTTTTCGGTATACCTGATTGTTCGAAAAAAAATTATGAAGCTGCATGCATAGGTGAAGAAGAAATGTTCTAGGTAGATTTCTATCCAATCATCTTAATCATGCACAAATTAATTCCCTAGATATAAATCCTTTTGCTGATCTTTATCAAACCCCAGAGAATTTGAACCACCCTAAATCTGAATTTCTAGAAGGCAGTCTTCAGTTCCTCTTTGGACCCCCAGAAGAAGAATTTCATATAGTAACTCCCCCCACAAGTCCAATGCAAGGAAACCCACCTCCTGGTGGAAATTATCCACCACCATCACCTTTGGACCCAACATTTGAGTTCCCCATATCTAATCAGCATGATAATTCTTATCCCAAGAACATTCCAGCTTCTTCCCTCCCTAAATTCTATGGATTAGTGACAGAGGATCCAGACACATTTCTGTTTGATTTTGATGTTCTTTGTAGGAGTTTTGATTATACTACAGATGCCCATAGACTCAAAATATTTCTTACCACTTTGAAAGAATCATCTTTAAGATGGTTTATGAGCTTGGGTAGTAGCACAATCAATACATGAGATGAGATGAAATGATTGTTTCTTGCAAAGTATAAAGATTATTGTAGAGGCACTAACCATCATGGGGATGATATTTTTAGAATGACATAGAAAGAAGATGAGAGTCTTGAAGATTATCTAGAAAGGTTTTTGTTTAGTGTCAAAAAGTCCAAGCATAGTACTCTAAATGAATATTCCCTCAAGTTGATATTTTTGAGGGGAATTAGTGATGAATGCACTGATGCTTTGGATCTTATGGGAGGAGGTGACATTACACAGTCCACGTGGAATGAAATAGGACGCATTTGTAAGATGTATTCCAGATCTGCTTCTAAAAAGAATAGGCGTTTCAAGCCAGGAGTGCCTTCATCAACATCTAGTACTAGAGTTTCTAGAATGGAATTTAGCCATTTGTTGAAGGAATTTAAGGAGGACATCATAAATAATATAGCTACTCAATTGGATACACTCTCAGCTAAGAAGAAGCATGAAGAAGCTGATGCATTTCTTGTAGAATTTTGCCCTCATTGTAGACAGAGAAAAAAGGACTGCAGATGTAAAATGGTTGCAAATCTTGATGTTCCTGACTTAAAGCCAATACAAGGTGAGGATGAACAAGTTTTCTATGTTGCTCAAAGAAGACCACATTTCCAAAGACAAGGTATGCCTTCAGATCCACTTTCTTTTTCTGGTTATAGTGGAAATTCTTATGTACCAAATAATCAATGGCAGTAGCCACAGGGAAATTGGTATCCACCTCAGGGCCAAGGGAGCCAATTTCAAGGGAATTGGCAACCTAATCCTCAATGGAGGGGGAGTCAAAAATGGACTACCCAATCTTCTGGATATCAACAGCCACAACCGCCTGCAATAATGCCTCCCCCTGCAGCCACTGTTGTTCCACCTAAACCAACATAGTTGCCCACTCAGCCAATGCCAAATCATAATATTAAATCTTAGCAACAACAACAAGCTTATTCAGCTGACCCTAATCAATACCCAACCTATTCTCTATCTATAAGTGATATTCAACTCAAATCCAGGACAACTCTACCTAATCCATCTCCTCCAATTATCACCAAGGTGCAAGAAGAACAAGAAATCTCTAATCCAACAACCACAATACCTTAGAAGCAGAGATTACCACCATTTCCCCAGAGATTGCAAGAAAAAGAAGTTCTTACTGAACATGAGCAAGGTTTTGGTATCATAGATCAACTAAAACATGTATGTGTTAAAATTCCATTGTCGCAAGCAATAAAAGATGTTCCTATATATAGTAAGGCACTTAGAGAGGCATGTTTAAAAAAACCTGGTAGGAAGAAGAAGGATCCACCAACAATGCATGTGATGGGTTAACTGGCAGATATTATGCTAGGAAAGGTTTCAATTCCTAAATATTCTGATCCTAGTAGTCCTGTTGTGAATATAGTCATTAATGGCACCCAAATAAGGAATATTTTAGTTGATTTAGGGACAACCATTAATGTGATGACAAGAGAAGTAATGCAGCATCTTGAAATCAATAGTCTCAGGCCTACACCTACAGTCCTACAGTGCTACAGTGCGACCTGATGGTATGATTGAAGATGTGGTTGTTATTTTGGATTCCTGGGAATACCCTGCAGACTTTATGATTATGTCTCCAATGGTGACATTGGGAGGATATTCGGTGAATTTGGGAAGACCTTGGCTTGCCATGGCTGATGCATGTATTGGATGTAGATCAGGGGATATGATTATTTCAGATGAGAACTCTACAAAAACATTAGCTTTGTATTCTCCTGCTCAGCCCCAGTTTGATCAACAACAAGCTGTTTGGCCTACTTTGGAAGAAGAATCTGAGGGAGTTGACTCTATTAATCACCTTATGATGATTAATCAAGGGCCATTCATGCAATTACATGATGAAGACTCAATTCTTTATAAAATTCTAAGAAATGAGTTAAAACAAGAACAACAATTACAAGAGTTGGTACCAAATATTGCAGATTTAGACATTCTTGCAGCCACTGATATATTGCATACTCTGTTGCTGTAGGAAGTCTGTACTTCTCAGTTTTTTGATATATCCCAGATTGATATTACTATCAAAATAGAATTTGATTTGAATAAATATTTAAATATCAATAGTGATCTTGCAGATACTCAAAAAGTAGCACTCATGGACTTGCTTAAATGTCATAAACATGCCTTTGCATGGGATTACAAGGACATGCATGGAATAGATCCAATAGTTTGTACCCACCGTATCTATATAAAAGAAGAATGTTGCCCACTTAGACAACACAAAGAAGAATCAATCTTGCATTAAAAGAAATAGTTAAAGAGGAACTGTAGAAGTTGTTAAAGGATGGGTTTATCTATCCTATCGTTGATAGCCAATGGGTATCACCTTTGGTAATAGTTCCTAAGAAAGGAGGAAAATGGAGGGTATGTGTTGATTATAGAGCTTTGAACTTAGCAACAACAAAAGATCATTTTCCATTACCATTTGTGGATCAGGTATTAGACTCTTTGGCTGAGAAGAGATACTTTTCATTTCTTGATGGATTCAGTGGTTACAATCAGATTCAGATAGCTCCAGAGGACCAAGAGAAGACCACATTTACTTATCCTTGGGGAACATATGCATATTTTGTTCTTCCTTTCAGATTGTGTAATGCTGCAACCACTTTTCAAAGAGTAGTGATCAGTATATTTTCAGATATTTCTCAAGACATCATGGAAATTTATATGGATGACTTTACAACTTATGGTTTTGAATTTGAAGAAGCATTAGGGAACATGAAGAAAGTTTTGCAACAGTGTGAAGACTATAGTTTGCCATTAAACAGTGAGAAGTGATTCATAATGATGCAGGAAGGAATAGTCCTTGGTCATCATATCTCTATAAAAGGAATACAGGTTGACCCATCAAAAATTGAAGTCATTCAAAATATCAATGCACCGATAAAACAAAAAGATGTTAGAAGTTTCCATGGTCATGCTGGTTACTATAGAAGGTTTGTCAAAGGTTTCAGCAAAATTGCAAGTCTCTTATATTCTCTACTTGCCAAGGATATGGAATTTAAATGGACTTCTTCATGCAATGAAGCTTTCTTGAAGCTTAAGCACAGTCTGACCCAAGCACTAGTTCTTAAATGTCCGAATTGGTCTTTACCATTTCAAATTCATACATATGCATCTGATTATGCAATAGGAGCAGTCTTAGGACAAAATATTGATAACTTGGAAAGTGCAATATATTATATTAGCAAGAACTTCCTGAGTTAAATTACATAGTCATTGAAAAGGAAATGTTAGCAGTTATATATGCACTCAATGAATTTAGGCACTATATAATAGGGTATCCCATATTTGCGCATACTGATCATACTACAATAAAATATCTCATGAATAAACCTTCAATTACTGGTAGATTAACTTGCTGGTTATTATTGATGCAGGAATTTGATATCATAGTTATTGATAAACCAGGAAAGTCCAATGAGGTTGCAGATTATCTTTCAAGACTTTAGTTATAGGAAGATCTTACAACCATAGATGATGCTTTTCTAGATGAACATCTATTCCTTATACAAGCCCACACTCCCTGGTATGCTGATATTGCCAACTATTTAGCTGCTGCTAAAATGGCACTTCATTTCTCTCATAAGGAAAGAAGGTTGTTAGTGGAGAAAAGCTTTAACTTCTCATGGATTGTTGATTGTTTGTTTTATACTGGACCTGACCAAGTCATAAGAATGTGTGTAAGAGAAGATGAAACATATGATATCCTGCATGCATGTCATGATGAGCCATGTGGAGGATATTTTGCTACTAAAAGAACAACACTCAAAATACTAAATATAGGATACTATTGGCCTACATTATATAAGGATGCAACACAATATACAAGAAAATGTGATAGATGCTAGCACATGGGGAGACCTACTAAATCTAATGAGATGCTATTGTATACACAAATATTGGTTGCACCGTTTGATAAATGGGGATTAGATTTGGTTGGCCCAATTGATCCCCCTTCTAATGGAAATCCTACAGTTTAGTATGTACCGATTATGTAAGCAAATGGGTGGAGGCTCGCACCATGACACATGCAAGAGATAATAAGGTGGCTGAGTTCCTTTATGAGGAGATATTTACAAGATATGAAGTACCAAGGGAAATTGTATTAGACCAAGGCCCACAATTTACTTCAACATTGATTGCAACCTTGGTCAATGAATACAATATAAGGCACATAAAATCTACCCCATATCATCCACAACATAATGGACAACTAGAGGTTACCAATAGGGAGCTTGAGGCTATTCTTACCAAGACAGTAGTTGCTCATAAAAAAAGACTGGTCTCATAGACTTTCAAAAGCAAAAAAGGGCATACAGAACAACTTGGAAGACACCAATTGATTTTACACCTTTTGAGATGGTATATGGAAAAGCAACAATGATGCCTATTGAGTTTGAGCATAAAACTCTAAGGACAACTTTGCAATTAAATATGACACTTTCTGCAGCACAAAAGGAATGTATTTAGCAATTGAATGCTTTGGATGAATGGAGAAAAATGGTTGTCCAATAGATAAAACTGATACAAAATCAGAGAGCAAAGTGGCATGATAAATACATCAAAGAGAAAAAGTTTAGAGCAAGTGACTGGGCAATATTGTAGGACTCCAGATATAAAGATACTATGGGAAAGCTACAAACCAGATGGTTAGGTACATTTGAGATAGAGGAAGTTTTCAACAATGGAGCTGTTCGTTTGACCACAACTGACCCAGTTCGGTTCAAGCTTTTGGTAAATGGTCACAGATTGCATCTTTATCATAAGTCGGCCAGCAAAGAGGAGTTCCTGTAGCAATTTTCTAAAAAGGATCAAACACAAGTTCCTACAACAACTGATCAAGTTCTTGCAGCCACTGATCAAGTTCCTTCTGCAATTGAGCAAAGTATTGGAGGTAAGGTTCCTGCAACCACTGCAATGAACATGCTTGCCACTTCATAATTCTCCTTGTGTTATTCCACAAAAATATTTCCATGTCTTATGGAAATATTATTCTCCATAAATAAAATTTTCCATCCATGTCATCCCATCTCATTTACTTATCTGTCATTTCATTTCATTTCGCCATTGTTTTCACATGACTACAGGTATGTACATATTTTATTTTATTTTAATTAGGCATTTATGATTTCATTATGATTATTGCCTTTGCTAAATCCGCATACACTTCCCTAAATCCTTTCAACCTATGTGGACACATGCCAAAGTAAGTTGGGGGGGTGTTTTATGGTTTGGTTTCCAAAATTAGTGATTACTCATCCTTTTCAGTACCTTGATTTGATTACTTGCCATCATTTCTAAGATATTCTTTGGCATAAGAAAGTAATAAACTCTGATAGGTAAGGAAGTCTCAATTTTCAGTCTGTAGAATAATTTGGTTCTTCGTTTCTCAGCTACAGAGTTTGCTACATTAACAAATTAAGAAATGGGTGGAGATCCAATTGCCATGAACCAATAGTCCATGATTCGTTGCTACAGGATGCTCTTTGTGAGAATTATTTCAGGCAGCATGGTTGGATTGTCTACTTTTTGAAAATAAGGGATTATAATGAAGAAATTGCCTCAGAGTTTATGCATTCATTCAATGAAGGAGAGGCTATTGTTAAAGGATTAAGGGTCATTGCTATAGAGCAACGAATATCTAAAGTTACAGGGTTGCCACAGGAAGGAGAATTGTTTCCAGAATCAAAAGATGCTAGAAGCGCTAGAGCAAAGTTTACACTTCCCACAGATGGACCTCTAACAATGGACAAGCAAGGAACCAGGAGCAGAGTGGCCCCAGGTGGCTTTATATGTAATGAAGTACATTACTTGCGAAGGGAGGTATTCAAATTTACATTCACCCCATTTCAAATTGCTTAGTCATTTATGGCATGGCCGGAGAGTGAATGTTCCTAATTTTCTATACCATCTCATTTCCATAAGTGTGAAAGAAACACAGAAGAATGGAAATCATTTTGTCAGCCATCATGGTCTGATTAAATTATTGGTAGAACATTCTCTTAGGGATGTTTCATAGATGGAATGGTGGGTATTTGAAGACATATTGTAGTTTAGGTTTGAAGATGCTCCTATTGTAGATGAGCCAACAGTTGAAAAAGAAAATATTAAAGAACCCAGTTCTCCTATAGTTTCTGCAGAGAATGAATCTCCTACCATTAAAGGAGCTGTTATTGTTATAGAGAAAGAGATAGCTGAGACAAGCATTGAGAAACCCTCCACTTCTTTTCAAAATGAAGTGGCATCATCTAAAAGAAAAGGGAAAGAATTGGAAATAATTGATGCAGATGATGAACCTATGGTTCAGCCGCAAGCAACTCAAGTTTCTCCTACAACCAAGAGGCGTAGGTCAAAAAAAAAAATACTCCTGCAGCAAAGCCATAGGTAGAAACCATTCCTGCAGCCACTCCAAAGGTTTATGTGAGAAGGACTCAGAGCAAAACCTAGAAGGCCCGTCCAACAGGTGATTTGACAGAGGCTATTTTAGTGGAAGCATCAGAAGAAGGGAGCCTTGCAGATATTGAAACTCAAAAGGAAGATGATGTTGATAGACTCTCAAATCTAGCATATGTGGTAGAGTATCTTGAGGAACCTATTGAAGAGATTCCACGGCCTAAGGTAACAGTTATTAGGCCACCATTTATCTATCGCGTTAACATTTTATAGGCAATGGGAAATAGAGAGGGCTATATTATAGGGGATTATTAACAAACAACAAAGGGAAATTGAAAAAGGGGATAATAAAATTGAAGAATTAGAGGCTAAAGTTGATACAATCACTACTATGGTCCCTGAATTGATGCAATGTAGGGCACCACCAAGAGTTTATGCTCTTCATTTAAGGGAGCGGTATTTAAATTTCAAATTGAACCGCATTGTCAGGGACCTTAGCCTCTCTTTAGAAACCCCTGAGGAATTTTATGATGCTTACCAGACTTCCCCAGCAGCTGTGAAATTTTGTTTGTGTGAACTTTATTTGCATAACTATGTTGTAGCTTCTGATAGTGAGTGGAATCCCTTGTTGTACATTGGTGATATCCACATAAAAGCTTTAATGTCATGGATTCAAAATGAGATCAGCATGGGGGCACAAGCCAGAGCACACAAGGATTTTGAATTTGACTATCCATTACCATTGAGGAAGGAAGAAAAAGAGCCAAGAGTTCTTTATTATGAATGATAGAAGCTACTAGTAAGGCAAGATGTTAGGAATCTAGTGCTGCCAATGAGGGAAGAAATATTCCAAGCATATGAGCATTTAGATCAAAATGAAAGTGCAACTGCAATTGATGGCTTAACTCAGCACTGGAATAATTTTTCAGAAGAATTGAAACATGAAGAACCTCATTCACTGTCAAATTTCCATGCAGCTATGCAAAGACCCCTAAATATATACAACTGGGCAAAGTGAAAACCAATAACTAGTTACCTTTGATCTTTCAGCCTCCTATTCTTCTATGGCCATTATTGGGATGGAAGACTACAGATAAGCCTTATGAAGTAGTTACAAAAGAGGCCAAATGGTCCAGGTTGGAAAAGATGAAAGGGTTTTACTGGAATTTAACTTCAGGAGGAATAGGTCAAGGAACCATTGGTGACCTAAGAGTTAGTGCAAGAATAAGAAATTTTCCTCTTGCGGGAGGATCAACAAGACCTTAAAGTTGGGGGGCATGATGAGTTGAGACATTGGCATATTTTTATCCTTAGAAATCTTAAGCTTTTGTCATATTTTGATTTACATAATAGTAATGATGTATCAGAAGTTTACTATATGTATTTCAGATGTTAGTTTGAACCTATTAAAACATGTTTTGTCTTTGCTAGTTTATTCCTGCAGCCATGTTATTCATTCCTGTTGCCATGTAGATTGTTTATGGCAATATCATGTGTGAAATTAATAGATGTCCTGATTAATTAAAATATGCATTCATGCTCTTGTATGTTATTTCTTTTGAAGTGTAGGGAATAAATGATGTTGCAGTAGAAGCTCCCCTATCACACCAGTTGCAAGAAGAGATATTCAAGGAGATGACTGAAAGATCGAACAACAAAGATTCTGAAGAGCGTAAGGAATGATGGAGGAGAAGTAATCACATGATACTACTGATGTCTAACTCAAGTGGACATTGGTGTTGTAAATACCGCCACAGTATGTTATGACTGTGGTTCGGTTTAGATCTGCATTTTCTGTAGCTTAACTCCAACTATCTCCTTTCTCGATTAGTTATCTGCCTCTTCTCTTTGGCGTGATTTGTGTTGTTTAAAGTAGATTTTTTCTTTTAAAATAATCTCTTCATCTCTTCTCAGAGGTTAGAAAGAAAAGAGAGAAAGCAAAGCAGAGGATTTTGAAAATAAAGTTACAAGTGTTTTTGAGTTTCTTTTGATGTTGAATCATGTAATGACTTCCGAAGAACAATGAATAAAAATATGTTATTCTGAGCACTTAGAGTTTTTTTTGGGAAGCCTAGAATTACTCATTAAAGGGGGCCCACTTGGTGAGTGTTCCTATACTTTTGTTAAGATTAGTTTTCTTCTTTAGCTGTAGTAGACATTCTTGCATTGACTGTTCCTGTAGCCATTGGAAACAGATCCACTGACTATTCCTGCAGCCAAACCAAAATAGATTAATTTCTATTTATCAGCATTGAACTTAGCCAATATTTCTTGAATGAATTTATGTTAATGCATAAGTTTTCCTATAGCCTTTCAATAGTTTCAATTCTTGCTTATCTTTTCTGCATAATGTTAGTTGGTGTAGTAATGCAGAGTAGCTATTGCAGTGATGCGGAGCATCACTGTTTCACTTGTATTAGAGACATAAGCTGATCATAATAATCATTCTACAGTCCAAAAAAATATTAATATCAACCAACCAATGCAATATCAAATCCATCATATCATTTTATAACCCTTTGAACATTAATCAAGACCAAAACAATGCATTATGTTGTCCCAGTTAATGACAGCCTGCTATACCCGTACTCAATTATTAATAACTTTTTAACCCAAGAACATTATGAAGATCTCTTTGGTGAAGCTGTATAAAACTAGGTTTCTAAAACCATATCAAAAATTGAGAATGATCCAACAGTTCATTTGAAAGTTATCATCTTTGCACCAAGACCAATTTTGACTGTCATAAATCTGGAAAATGTATGCTTGCTACCTGCTAGGGCATCATATTTCACAACAAATACTTAACCAAACTAAAAAAATACCATACTAAAATGAAATAAATCTGAGTCTACTTTCATAATATTCAATTCATTAATTTTTCCAATGGTGAAATCACAAGATAAGTGCAAACCCTTTCCAACAACTCTGTTTAAGACAGTTTAAAACCAGTTTTCACCAAAATCTTCATAACTTCCACAAATAAAAACCAAAATGCCTCAAACCAAAGGGAAAAGAAATATGATTCACATATCTTTCCAATAATTCTATTTAGAGGTCTTAATAATATCATATGAGTTCATACCATACGCTGCAATGTGACTCTTCTCAGGAAGTATCAAATCTGCAATTAACAACTTTCACCAAAACTTCCATATCTTCTTCATTTCTAAACATAATAACTCCAAAAAAAAAGAAAAAGAAAGGTAATTAATATATATAACTATACATTATACATATACAAAGGTTTCCAGGCCATACATGGTCATACAAGGCCTGGAACCAACACAAAAACTGGAAAGCCAACCAAAATAACAATAGTAGAATGCACCAAAATGTATCCAAAATGTTCTCCTTTCTTCTCTATTCTTCCAATAATGATTTGGTTTGACCAATAAAAAATATTTATAGAATATTTGGTAGTTATAAACCATCCAACTACCTTTATGACCCTTCATCTTCCATTTTACAACTTTATGTGCAATTTTTGCACTTTTACATTTTTGCAAATGTTGCACTTTTGCAATTTTCTTGCAACTTTGACACCTTTTCCTAATGACTCTCCAAATTTTAAAAACCTCATAAACATGTCCAAATAATATATTTAATACCTTTTACATACTTGATAGCCTTCTCATGGCATTTTATACAATTTTGACCATCTTGACCTATAAGGGCCTATATGGATAACTAGGACATAATCAGGACTTGCTTACATTTTTAGGCTTCCAAGTCTTACAAATCATTCCAAATGGGTTCAAATACATTATAAATGACCTTCAAATATAAATTATATTTCAAATGATGAATTTGACCATATATTTTCCTTACACCATGGGTGCTCCTGCACCATGCAGGAACTTAGTGTATATATAGTGCAAACCCATTTCAAGTATTACGTCCATGGGTTGACAGTCAAATGAACACTAGCTATAGAAATAGTGACTTTACCAAGTGAATGTCCAAACTTCGGCTTGAGACTTCAACTAGAGTTATTATTCTTATTGTTGGGTTGAACAATGGTCATCGATAAGTAAGAAGTGGTGACCAGTATAGGAGAAATAAGACATGATGATGTCAATCCATATTTATGTAAGAATATTGAAGGTAAGTTACCAGTACACATGAAATGGATCATCTACCAGTAAAGTAGGACCGTCGACACGATAAAGCAAGCAAGCAAGAGAAGAACTGAAGGGTAGAAGATTAATACTGCTAGTAAATGGACTGATTAATATGACCAGCATGTTTGATGGAAGGCCAAGTTGACCCAGTGATAGAGAAGAGGTATGAAGGTCCACCGATTGGGGTTAGGTTATAACGGTGAGGTGAGTTGAACCGGTAGTCAATCTTGGTCAATGAAGAATGTCAAACCAAGCAAATGTGGATGTCGACAAAGATGACAACTGGAAGCTAGGTGGTGATCATGCATAGGTTAGTGAAGTGTGCATCGATGTAACAGTCATCAAGCAGGTCAGATTTTATGAAGAACCCACAAGTCATGGGAGGATGGCTAAAGATTGTGGCCCAAGGAAGACAAGTTGGCAAGTGATTGAACTAATCCTACAAGAATATCTAATCTTTGTACCCATTTTCTTAAGGAAACAATTGAGCCATTAATGGCATGTGATAGAGAAATGTAGAAAAGCATGGTGCAGACCACCAGATATAGAAAACACACATTGGAATGTGAGGTGTTGGTGGTGTTGATCGATGACATGCAGATTATCTCTCTAGAAAAGTAGATTAGATCAAACCCAATACGGATGGAGTTGTTGAAGGCAAAACCTAACACAACATTGTTTGAATGCTATTTTGGTGGGAACTCTAGAAGATAAATATGTGAGCTCGAGACTGAAATCAGTTGATTCTTGATACAAAGAGTGAGAGAGAAGAGAGACTCAACAAAGAGAAAGATAATATTCCTTAGAGTTTATTCTGAGAAAGTTGCAGAGTGAGTTAGCAAGAGAACTGGTGAGAGCATCTAACCAGTAGAAACAGAGTAACCAGTAAACTGTTGAAGGTCTAACAGTTAAGCTAGCTGGTGAGGTGTGATTGATCAAGAAGGCATCCAAGAGTGACATAGTGTGGTGTGAGGCTGAGGGAGAAAGAAGAGAGGTTAGGAGTAACTGGTGAATGATTAGAGAGATTAATCTGATAACCGGCAGTATGAGAACCAATGAAGAAGAGGAGGTTATTAATCGACATAAATCCATTGATCAGGTGTTGGTAAACTCATTTGCAACAAGATTCTATAACTGTATATAAATATAAATTATATTTCATTATACAACACCAAGTTGGAGCTTGGTGCTCCTTGGGTTGGTACCCTAAATCATTATAATCCATTATTTCATTATGAGGATGGATTGGAGCAGTAGATTCCAACAACATTTCTCACCAAGGTTTTTCTCATATTGGGATTTCCTTGTACATTTGGTGTTGTGGGTTACATTTGTGTGTTTACTTCTTTTGATATCCATATTTGTCTTATCGGTTTGATTGTTTAGTTCTTAGGGTGATAACTGGTATTCCAAGGTTGTTTTAAAAGAAAAGAATTTAGGAACCACTGATTCACCCCCCTCTCAGTGGTACATTATTTTCAACAATTGGTATCAGAGCCTAGGTTCCCATTTGATTAAAGATTGGGTAGATTCTAGTCCTAGAACACAATGGTTATAAATAAGTTTGCCTCCTTAATACCCCCCATGTTTGATGGATCTAACTATGCCTTCTGGAGTAGAAGAATGGAGACCTATATTTCCTCCCTTGGTTTTGATTTGTGGATGTCTATCAAGAATGGGTATACTATCCCTAGTGTTCCTCCAATTGATCCAAATGCTAAGAAGGAGTATGAGAATAATGCAAAGGCTAAACATGCTATCTTAAGTTGGTTGTTTGATAATGAGTTTGTCAAGGTCATGCACTATACATCTACTAAGGAGACTTGGGATAAAATGCAAAGGTTATTTGAAGTTGATGCAAAAGTCAAAGAGGCCAAGCTACAATTAGTAAGGGGTCAAATTGAAGGCATCAAGATGAAGGATGAAGAAAAGATTATTGACTACCTTCATAGAATAGATGAAACTATAAACACCATCAGAGGACTTGGAGAAGAAATTGTAGATGAGATTATTGTCAAGAAGATACTTAGATCTCTCACATCTAAGTATGATACTAAGGTTTCTGCCATAGAGGGAGCCAATGATCTGAAGATTTTCACAATGGATGAGCTATTTGGCTCTCTAATAGCTGTAGTGTCGTAAATTGTACGCACTTGCTAGGGTGGTACAATTTCACACCTAGTTTAGCACTTGCCTTGATGCATTTTTCATTTTTGCATTGCATTTCCCCTTTAGCACTTAATTAATTAAATTAATTAGGTCTAAGGTTCTATTTCATCATCATCTACATCATAAAGTTGGGCCCTTTCATTAAAGTGTGCCCCTTTCATTTTATTCTTCCAATACATCATTTAATCAAAAACCTTAATTAGGTCCTATTCTGAACTTAGGGGCTTGATTTCGGGGGTCAAAACATCTTGAAATCACCTATAACTTTGGGATTCTCTCTAAAATCATCATATCCGATGGCCCTGAAAATTTGGTGAAAAGTTGCCAGGACCATGGCGCCCAGAGTGCACACGGTCCCAAACATTTTTCCTGAACTTTTAGGAGTGCGATCCAATCATAAAATAAAGCTTAACCCCAAGAAATTGGCAGGAGATTCAATCTCTAGGTTGGCCAAAAGTTGAAATTAAGACCTAGGGTTTCATATATAAGAGCTCTCTTTCTT
Organism: Cryptomeria japonica; assembly: GCF_030272615.1. NCBI lineage: Eukaryota > Viridiplantae > Streptophyta > Pinopsida > Cupressales > Cupressaceae > Cryptomeria > Cryptomeria japonica. The sequence goes on from NC_081407.1 coordinate 33,121,714, forward strand.
CATTTGAAAGGATCAGAATTTTTGGTTTCAAGGGACCTTCTATGCAACGAAAGAGCAGATCTTTGAAGACTTCAACAACATTCAACATCCATCAAGTATTCATCAAATTCATTCATCCATTTAGGGCTTTGAAGACATTGAAGAACAATAAGAGATCACCGACTGAAGATTGGCTTGTACCCCTCCCTTGGGGTTGGGTATGATTTCATGTTGTTTTCATGTCTTTGCATAAGCTTCATTATATCATTTGTATTCATGCTTTAGATCACTTTGCATCTTGATTTAGAGCATTTACATTATCATTTGCAAGCAATCAGGGTTTACTTTCTAGGTTGCTCTAGTTTTCTTACTTGTATTTTAGGATCTTGCACACACACAAGGTCTGCACACACACTACTTTTACAATACAACTTGGCTATTCCTGGAGGTGGAAATCACCAAAGTGGGGGTTTGACTAAGGCAAAACCCTATATAGCTGCCCACCATACCTTTTCAGATATAAGTGCAGGTTTCGGGATTCGGATGATGCCGCAAGTTGTAGATCTGACAGAAGCGGACCGAGACAGAACAACACACCAAATTCCAGCCCAGAAAGCTAGGACAGGGGTGTGGGGTGCCCTGGTCCTACCAGGACAGGGGCGCTGGGTGCCCTGGTCCCTGGGACAGGGGCGCTGGGCGCCCTGGTTCTTCTATCAAACAACAAGTTTCAACATTTTCGACAGCTTTTCAGGTTGCAAAACAGTAGTTTCAGGAGCAGTTTCAGGAGCAGAATCAGGACAGTGGCGCCCACGCCCCTGTCTCGAACATTTTCACTCAGATTTTAACTCTAGGTACACATCTGCATTCTTATCTTGTCCTCGTGTTTATATCTTTCCATTGTTTAATCTCAATTCTGCAATCTTGTTACTAGTTCATACTTACACTTTAGGGTTAATAGTTGAACTTGCATCATTCTATCTATCATTTGCAACAAAGGAATAGAAATCCTAATAGGTAGCCCGTGGCTCTCTCTTCCACAAAAAGAAGTAGCCAATTGTGTGATACCTCTAGGCTCTTTCGTATTCCACAAGTGTGTGATTGAAAGTGAAATTAGGGCATGTTTGCTTAGTGTCACTTTTTCCCCCACACATTTTGGTGAACCCGATGTGAATCTTATTATTGCTTTCTCTTGCATTACATTTGTTAGATCTAAATCTAGATTTAGCATGTTTCATTTTCAAAAAAAAAAAAAAAGAAGAAAAAAAAAAGGAAGGAAAAGAAAGAGTGTGTTTTGTTTCTTTGCATTGTGTGCAATTTTTATTTCAAAATGTCAGATTTTTATTTGCAAGATGTTCATATTTGTGATGATTATGAGTTAGATGAAGCTTTAGATGAGTTTTTGAAACCTAAAGATACCAAACCTTCATTTTACCAAAAACTCATAAACATTGTTACTATGCCATTTCGTTGTGATGAGAAAGATGAGTCGAATGATTCCTCTCAAGGGTACATTCCTATCAACTCTTCCACTAAATCTAGTAACATGGTTGTTTTCAATGATCCCCTCTATGAAGAGATATCCCCTTTTGAATCAAAAGATAAACCTTTTAATAGATATGATCATACTTTGTTGGATGATGCCCTTGATGACTTTGTGGCTCCTAAAAAATGCTCCCTTCATGAGGATCCTTTTGTGAAAGAAGATGACATTATCCCTACATTTCCTAGTGATGGAATTTCATTTTCCAACAAAATTCCCACTAGAGATGATGAATTAATGATAAATGCTTACCCTTCTCCTAAAGTTTGTCTTACCCATAAGCATCCCTTAGAGAAAGAAGATGAAATAAAAAGCAATTTCCTTAATTCTCTCTCCCCTAAAGATCATATTGAACATATTTTGAGGAAAGAGGATGAGTTTAACACATCTATTGATGCTCTCCCTCCTAAGGATGAGGAATTAATAAACAATGTTATCTCCTCTCCCGAAATTGACAATACTTCAAACATTCCTTTCAACAACCTCACTATTTGGGATGAACAATTAGAAGAAGGTATAGATTATTCTCTACCCCTAGCCAAAGGGGATGAAATCAAGATTGAAAACTCCCTTGATAGTTTCTCATCTTCCTTGAATCTCAATCATTCTCCCTCTAAAAATAAAGCATCTCTCTCTCCTCAACTTGGTTCTACTCATAAGGAAACCCTAGTTCAAAACAAGATGGTTAACATCTCTTTCAAAGATCTCCATCTCAAAAGTGAGACTTTAGAGAGTAATGTTGATCCTTCTCCTAGAGAGTTTATTCCCGATGTAGATCCTTTGATGATAGAGGATGATATGACCTTTCCTAGTATTACTCTTCCTATTGGAACATCAATGCCTACCCCTTGTCTCTCTCCTAAAATTGATTTAATCCGTGATAAGATTTTAGTGCAAGAGAAGACTATCAATAATTCTTCCAACACTTTGTTCATTCCTCTAAACCATCCTCAATCAATTTGATATGTGTGAATGAAACACCTAACAAACCTCTCTTCACTGTCCAAGGTGCTTGTCCTTCTCAAAATTCTCAACCTTTAAATAAGCCTATCTTGGTGGTTCAAGGTGGTTATGCTAATGATTCTTTTTGCACTCCTAAGAAACCTATTATTACTGTGTAAGGAGGTTATTCTACTAAGAGCCCTTATGAGTATGCTAAGCAACTGACTAGAGAGAGTTATAATGCGGTTGCTCATACCTATAATACTAGAAATAATAGGCAGCCTAATCCTCCTCCAGTTATCCCAACTTCACTTCCTCCTTCCCAACCTATTCTTCTCCAAGCTCCTCGTATTTCACAAATGCTTAGTAAGGACTATGATCTCATAAAACAACTTAAAACTACTCCTGCTAAGATATCCCTTTGGGATTTGATCCAAACTTCTTCCGCTCATCATGGAATGTTACAAGATGCCTTGAAAGATTTGAATGTTCCTCCACCTAATACATCTAGTAATATAGTGTCTTTGGTTAACTCTGTGATGAATCCTAAAGCTCAAATTGTGTTTACTCAAGATGAGTTGCCTACTAGTGAAATTCAACATCAATATGATCCCTTGATGATTGTGGTTATCATAAATGACACTGCTATAAGACGAACACTGGTAGATAATGGTTCTGGCCTTAATGTGTGTAGCATTAATCTATTGCATAAGATGAATGTGGATACATCCCTTATTGAGCCTGACTCTCATCCCATTCGAGGCTTTGATAATGTGGCTAAGTCTTCATTAGGTATTATCACCTTACCCATCACAGTGGGACCTATTACTTTGCCTACTCCTATCCATGTTATGTCGGGAAATCTAACATACAACTTGTTATTAGGGAGACCTTGGATTCACAGTATGCAAGCTGTCCCCTCTACATTGTATAGACAAGTTAAATTTATTTATAATAATAAGACATATACCTTGATAGGTGATACTAATTTTCAAGCTTGTTTGCAAACATCTACTTCCAAAGGGAGTTCTTCTAAGCCTTCGTCTTCTATTGATGACTCGTTAAACAAGATACCTATGGATGAATCATTACCCTCTGATAATCAAAATTCTTTGGATGAGTCTGAAGTTCCTAAAGAAGATTCTTCTCAACTTGAATCTACACATGAAAAGGCTTTTGATCCTGAGAAGGTTCTCGCAGAAGACGATTGGGGATCTCTTGATTTCAATCCCACCTTCGTAGGTGAGTATAGGGTTCCTCCTAGAGAGCTTAAAGTTAAAAAGAAGGAAGAAACTAGAGATCAATTAGTCTTACCTGAACCTATGAGCAATAATTTTGTGGCTACTTCTCAAACTTCTTCTCCTCACACCTCTAATTTTGAAGAATTTGATTCTTTGTCTTATGAAAAACCACCTTTTCTTTCTGAAATGGCTAATCGTTATGGTCATGGTTTCCATATTTTGGCTAAGAGTGGCTATAGTGGAAATGGTTGTGGCGCAAATGAATAAGGAATTCAAGTTTCTTTAGAACATAACATGCATGAATATTCATTTGGACTTGGATATAATCTTTCTAAGCCCACCAAAGCATCTAAAAGACCATCTCTCAGTGTGAATGCTATATTTAGTAGTGATGATGATCTCACTTCAACTAAATCATCTTCTACTTCTATCAACTCTCATTCCCCTCATAAGGAAATCTTGGCGATGAAAAAATCTCTTTATGACTCCCCTCAAATTTCTAAATCCACTTATGAATCCTTATCTCCTATTCATCACAAAGTCCTTTCCTCTAGGGATAAGGCTCTAATAAATTACACTCATCGCTCTTCTAAGATTTCTTGTGACTTTTCTTCTTCAATTTTTATCACTTTATACATGTTTTTTATCTCACTTATAGTTGAGCATTTAGCATGTCATATTCAAATACCTTATTTAGTCTATCATGTCTTTAAATAAGATTAATGGCTATTATGTTGCTCATCATTATGTGACATTGGTAGCTCATTTACTGGGGGCTCATTGTCATTCATGATGGTACAATTTCAAGTGCAATCATATTTTTGAAGCAACATAATAGCCTAATTTTTCTATTTTATCTCTTGTTCCTATGGGGACAAGAGTTATTTCATACATCTCTTCTTTTTATGGTTAAAATTTCCCTTTGGGGTAATAGTGTGGAAATATTGATCATCTTTTCTTTAGAGTCCTCTTTTCCTAGATATGGGAGAAGATATGTGTTCTCTTTCTTATCCTACCCACTTCTTGTGAGGAGATTTTACATACACTAATGTCTTACTTGCATGAACTCATGTGAGTATGTTGTACATTTTGTTCATGTCTAAATCTCTCCCTGGAAGATTGAGTAAGTCCTTCTCATTGTCCTTATCCTTGGGAAGCAATGATCTTTCCTTATTTTTATCTAAGGATCCACTCTTTCCTATTTCGTGGATGGTGTGAACTTTAATACTTGATGTTATTCCTTGTATGCATTTGTTGTTGTTTGTTCAAGGATTCTCTCTTACAAGAGGTGTAAGTCCTTGACTACAACCTCTTTTGCACTTGGTAAAATATATCCATAATGAATTCACTCTCCCAATTGGGTTAAAAAGAGTGTCATCCTTCATTAAGAATCACTTTCATTCTTATTCTCTTCTTTGTCTTATTCTAGAAGATGTTATATTTGTCTAAGACAATTCCTCTCAGGGATAGGTGTCTTTTGTACAAAGATCTCTTCTCCTCTAAGGATCTCCTTTACACATACTACAAGATATCCCTTTTCAACTATCCTATCCTTGCTTAAAGAGTGCAAAACTCCCTTGCTTGGATCTATGACATTGTTGCATTTTTGGGGTATCTTCTTTTGTGATGAAGGTAGGTATCCTTGTTCTACTTTGCTTATGACATAAACATTACACTTTTTGAGCAATGGGTCATTCTCGGAACCAGAGCACAGACTCTTAGAGCGAGATGTCTCCATTTTTCTTTTATACAAGGTGATTATTCTCGGAACCAGAGCACAGACTCTTAGAGCTAGATGTCATGCTTTTGTACTATACATATATAGGTTGTAGCATACTGAGGCATAGACTCCTATGAGGTGCTTCTAACCTCACTTACACACACATGCACAAGGTTGAGTGGAACTAGCAGCATAAGGCTAGACTTTCTCACTCTCCTCCCTTACATGGATCACCTAGACAGACTCTAGGGCTAGTTTTCCATGTCCTTTTTCCCATGGATCACCTAGACAAGATCTAGGGGTGAGAAGTCCGTGTTTTCTCTCTCACTATTCTTCTCATGGATCACCAATGTGTGTATTCATGCTTTTTTCCTTTCTTTTCTTCTCTTTGCATTTTGTTTCCATTTACATCCTTCATCTTGTGTTAGAGAACTCTCAAATCCTCACACTCTTTGTTGTGTTGGAATTGAGATTTAGTCTTCTTTCTTACCAAATGATTCTCCATTATTTTTTGATCTCATATCAAATCTTCTTGTGAGCATTTGTCATCAATATTCTTTAACAATTCAAAGTGGTAAACATGATACCCTGTTTCAACTCACTAAAATTAGCAAGCTGAAATTCGGGGGGGCATATAGCTACCCTCAAATTTTCATCACCTTCTTTAGTAAGCATTAGGTGATTTTGTGATCTAACGTGCGTTTGGTAGGGTGTGGTTCCTAACTGTGTACTGCAGATACCGCTGAGGGCTTCGTTCGACAAACTTATGGATATATCCTTTTTCAAATAATGTTTACTTTTCTGTACTTTAGCTTGCATATGCACGTAGTGTTCATATGACCGCTAAAGTGGGGGCTAAATGTAGTGTCATAAATTGTATGCACTTGCTAGGGTGGTACAATTTCACACCTAGTTTAGCACCCGCCTTGGTGCATTTTTCATTTTTGCATTGCATTTCCCCTTTAGCACTTAATTAATTAAATTAATTAGGTTTAAGGTTCTATTTCATCATCATCTACATCATAAAGTTGGGCCCTTTCATTAAAGTGTGCCCCTTTCATTTTATTCTTCCAATACATCATTTAATCAACAACCCTAATTAGGTCCTATTTTGAACTTGGGGGCTTGATTTCGGGGGTCAAAACATCTCGAAATCACCTATAACTTTGGGATTCTCTCTAAAATCCTCATATCCGACGGCCCTGAAAATTTGGTGAAAAGTTGCCAGGACCATGGCGCCCGGAGTGCACACGGTCCCAAACATTTTTCTCAAAATTTTAGGAGCGCGATCCAATCATAAAATAAAGCTTAACCCCAAGAAATTGGTAGGAGATTCAATCTCTAGGTTGGCCAAAAGTTGAAATTAAGACCTAGGGTTTCATATATAAGAGCTCTCTTTCTTCATTTGAAAGGATCGGAATTTTTGGTTTCAAGGGACCTTCTATGCAACGAAAGAGCAGATCTTTGAAGACTTCAACAACATTCGACATCCATCAAGCATTCATCAAATTCATTCATCCATTTAGGGCTTTGAAGACATTGAAGAACAATAAGAGATCACCGACTGAAGATTGGCTTGTACCCCTCCCTTGGGGTTGGGTATGATTTCATGTTGTTTTCATGTCTTTGCATAAGCTTCATTATATCATTTGTATTCATGCTTTAGATCACTTTGCATCTTGATTTAGAGCATTTACATTATCATTTGCAAGCAATTAGGGTTTACTTTCTAGGTTGCTCTAGTTTTCTTACTTGCATTTTAGGATCTTGCACACACACAAGTTCTGCACACACACAACTTTTACAATACAACTTGGCTATTCATGGAGGTGGAAATCACCAAAGTGGGGGTTTGACTAAGGCAAAACCCTATATAGCTGCCCACCATACCTTTTTAGATATAAGTGCAGGTTTCGGGATTCGGACGACGCCACAAGTTGCAGATCCGACGGAAGTGGACCGAGATAGAACAACACACCAAATTCCAGTCCAGAAAGCTAGGACAGGGGTGTGGGGCGCCCTGGTCCTGCCAGGACAGGGGCACTAGGCACCCTGGTCCTTCTGTCAAACAACAAGTTTCAGCATTTCTGATAGCTTTTCAGGTTGTAAAACAACAGTTTCAGGAGCAGAATCAGGACAGTGGCGCCCACGCCCCTGTCTCAAACATTTTCACTCAGATTTTAACTCTGGGTACACATCTGCATTCTTATCTTGTCCTTGTGTTTACAGCTTTCCATTGTTTAATCTCAATTTTGCAATCTTGTTACTAGTTCATACTTACACTTTAGGGTTAATAGTTGAACTTGCATCATTCTATCTATCATTTGCAACAAAGGAATAGAAATCCTAATAGGTAGCCCGTGGCTCTCTCTTCCACAAAAAGAAGTAGCCAATTGTGTGATACCTCTAGGCTCTTTCGTATTCCACAAGTGTGTGATTGAAAGTGAAATTAGGGCATGTTTGCTTAGTGTCACTTTTTCCCCCACACAATAGCCTATGCAATGAGAACAACCAGTGAGGCATCCTCAAGGAAAGAGGTAGTGTTCAACTCCATTAAAAAGGGCAAGGAAGTGGTTTCTCATAAAGGATCTAGTGAAGAATCGGATGCAGACGTAGCAAACTTTGTCAGAAAGCTCAAGAGAGGGTCTAGAAAGTTACCACTCAAATGTTTCAATTGTGGTAAAGTTGGACACTTTGCTGCAAAATGTCCTTATAATGAAACTGATGGAGATAAGCAAGGAAGTTTTAGCAGATCTGCTAGTAAAGACAAACAAATAAATGTCTACCAGCAAGGAAGAAGAGGCTACTAGAAGTAGAACAACTTATATACTATTGAGGATGATGCCATAGATGAAGAAAGTGCATCAGAAGATGACTGCCATGAGAATGAAAGAGAAGTTAATCTCTCTATGGCACTTGATGAATTGGTTGGTGAAGATGAGGAAGAAAAAGACATTGAGGCCAAAGTAGATCTAGAAGGTGAGCTCATAAGTGCTCTTGAGGAGATAAGTAAAACAAGAAGATAACTCAAAAAGGTCAAGCTTGTTGCAGTAGAAGAACAAGGTCTCTTGAAGGAATCCCTGGATGAGTCCAATCAAGTTATATTTGACTTGAAACTCCAATTGGAAGAAGCCAAGAAGATATGTGATGTTTGATTTGATGAAGAAGGAAAAGAAGCATCAAGATATGGAAGACGAAATAGTGAAGCTTAGAAAGGAGCTTGAAAAAAGTAAGGAAGAAATAAAATTGAGAAGCAAATATGAAGGCAACACCGAAGCCTTGGACAAGATGTTGAGCAAATAGAAGCCATCTAAAGATACCAGTGGCTTAGGATTTGAAGAAGGAAAAATTTAAAACATCAAGGACACATCTGGTAAAGAGAAACAATTCACTTCTTCATGTGATGGTGAAGAGAAGAAGACATTCATGGTAAACAAGGTGTAGCATCCTAAAATTGTGACACTTGCAATTTCGACTGCATTTCGGTCTTCACGATGGCGACGCAACACGCAACCTGAATGGAGACCCCAAAACTTGCTCACGACACCAAAAACTGCATTTTTCAAGCACCATTGGCCTGAACCTCCTTGCACCCCGCTGTCCCGGAGGTGGGACCAGAGCGCCCAGCGCCCTAGTCCCTGGGTCCTATTTTGGGCCCGGTCTCCTAAGTGGTATCGGGTCTTTTTGATTGCAAATTGGAAATAAAACTTCCCTGGTCGGCCTAAGGTCGGGAAAATCAGTCTATCAGCCCTAATTGACAAGTATATAAACTACATTTTTCTCTCTCATTTGGACATAAGAGGATATGACGTGGAAACTATACTCAAGCATTCAAGCATTCAAGCAATTGATCATTCCAAGTCTCCATTCAAGGCTAAGTGTTGCATTCAAGTCAAGGATTCAACCATTGAAGAGGAGATCACTTACTACATGCTATTACAACATACAACATACAACATCTAAACCTTCGCACATAAGGATACAAACATCCTTAGAACAAGGTATTAGTACTTGTTTTACATTACAGTCACTTACATTTACAGCACTTGCTCACTTCTTGGTTAATTCCAAAACCGGGGTTTGACCTAAAGGCAAACCCCTAATCCCTAACCCCCCAATCGTCTTCGCTTTTCTGTGTGTAGGTTGCAGGTATGTGGCTGAGATTGAAGATCTGGAATCCTTGTGCAGAGACGAACAGATCCCACTTCGTTTCGCGGATTCCTCGGAGGACCGTGGCGCCGGGCGCCATCGTCCCGACAACTTTTGCTCAAATTTGCAGGACAGTGCCGTATCGACATTCTACTGCTAATTCCAGGTCCGCAGCTTCATCCTATAACCTGAACTCAGTTTATAAGCGAATCTTTATGACTTTCTATGCATTCCTAGCTTAATTTCCTTAAACAACATTCTTTACAAAAGAGGGTAGCCTTGCATTCCTAATCCTTGAAATTCATTTAGCATCCAATCTTACATTGTGTGGGATTGGATCTTATGAGTTTCAACCCCTCTTTTGAATGTAAAGTCTATCTCCTAAGTGAAAAACCATCGAATCCTAGCGAACCTCCCTTCTCTCTCCTCGGAGTTGGAAGAGGGGAGAGCAACTAGGGTTCGACCGCGATTTTTCTACTTTACATTTTGGTGAACCCGACGTGAACATCCTTTCTGATTTTTCATGCTTAGATCTGAAAAAATTGATTACATTTCCATGTTTGATCTTTTGCAAAATTTTAGAGGTGATTGCATAAAAACCCTAAAGTTTCTTTTTAGTAATTGAACTTGTGAAATGCTTAATTGTTAATGCTTACTTCAGATCTGCCTTTCTATTACAAATTATCAATTCATATCTGTGCTTTAATTTTGAAAATTAAGTGGTTAAAAGTCAAAACCCTAATTTTTGAAACCCTCTTGATTCAACCTTTGTCCGACAATTTGACCAATCAAAACATCTCCAAATCAGCTGTAACTTTGGATTCCGCAATAAAATCACAATATCTTTCATCCCTGAAAATTTGGAAAAAAGTTGCGAGGACCGTGTTGCACTCTGAGCGCCATCGTCCCCGACATTTTTTCCAAAATTTCGGGAGCGAGATCTTGCTGTATTTTCCTACTAAAATCCAGAATTTTGGCTGATTTTATCAATTACAACACTTTGAAAATTACAGTCAAAGTTGGTCTTGCGATTGCTTGGTCTAAGGCTTCTAATCATTCAAAAAATTGTTGAAATTGAAATTTTGTGTCAAAATTGTGTTCTTACTGTCTTAAATCTGAAAAGTGTATTTGCGTTCATTCGAAATTTCAGTGCTTTATTCAAATTCTTGCAATTTGTGACTTTTGAAATTAAGTGCTTAATTACAACAACTTTGATTTCCGCTTTCAAAATTGAATTTTGCGTGAAATTGAGTCAATTTTTAAATTTCAAAACTTGCATTGCTTTTGACATTCCCTCTACAATCATAAAATTCAAAATTTCAGTTTCCCTCTCTTTTTCAAAATTCAAAATTTTGCATTTTTCGACAATCTTGATAGGGTTCAATTTTGAGATTGCAACTTTAATTTGGCCTATCTACAGATCATAAAATCCCTCAATTTTTTTAGATTAGCTCTAAAATCATCATACCTTTCATCCCTGCAAATTTCGAAAAAAGTTGCAAGGACCGTGTTGCACTCCGAGCGCCACGGTCCCGAACATTTTTTTTGAAATTTCGGGAAACTGTTGTGATTGCATTTAACAGCTTAAATCTGGAAGATTGGCTGTTTTTACTGAAAACTGCTACCTCTAAATTCAAAATTTTCTCTTCCTTTCTAGTGCATGAGTTTTACAACAACAAGCCCTACTTACACTATTCTCGTTAGACGAAGCCGTAGAATTAAGTCTTTCCGAGGTTTAACTACCGAGGAGATGGAACCTAATTTGAATAGCCTTTTTAACGAGGACATGGGTAATTCCTCTAATCCTCTGAATGATGAAGAAGCTCCCCATGAAGTTTCCGTTGAACAACTTTCGAAATTGGATAACCAATTTGATGATTTTCACCAATGGATGTCTCATGAGTATCCCGATAGTCAAGCTCTTCCTTTAATTGAGGGTTTAAAATGCATGCTTCAAAGTGATAAGAATGGAGTTGATGTTTTGCGTGGTATTGCACACATTGTGGATTCGAACGTGATGCCTATAAAGAGTTGTGCTGAATCTTTAGGTTATACACAACCTCCTACACAAGTCAATCATTCTATTCCTTTGACCACTCCTATTGCTAGCGTACCTACTTTTACATCAAACATCATGGCTACTTCTATACAAGATATTCCTCCTGTGATTACCAGTCATGGGGGCAATCCCTCCTCTTCAATTAATCCTCTTCCTTCATTTAACCCGACTTCTTCATACATTCCTTCAATGAGTGTTCCTATTACATCTTCACAAATGAACATGACGCAAGGGGGCAATTCATTTAACCATTCTATTCCTCCTTGTAGTGTTCCTCCTATCCAATCATCCCCTATGGTTGACTATCATAGGGTCCCACCACCTTACTCTCTACCTTCTTTCAATAACATAACACCTCCATCTCAATCTAACACACCTAACATGAACTCTTCGACTGAAGCTACCATTAACAATCTTGCACAAACTGTCTCTTCTTTACAGCAATAAATTGCCTCTATGAATCAATCTAAGTTTAGTGTGCCTACATTTGATGTTGCGAGCCCACTTTCTCTTGATATTGTTTGAGCTATTCCTCCTAAACATGTTGAAATCCCGCATTTGGAGCTCTATAATGGTAAAGGAGATCCTCTAACACATGTTAAGACTTTTCAAACAATTTGTACTGATTTTGCTTATGACCCAAGGTTGCTTGCGAAACTATTCACTAGAACATTAAGAGACAAAGCCCTACAATGGTATTGCTCGTTGCCATCTTATTCTATTACTTCTTTTGAACAACTTGCAAATGCTTTCATTCAACAATTTCAAAACAATATAAGTCCTAAAGTTACTTTGATTGATTTAATGCATTGTAAACAAGGTGTTAAAGAAAAAGTGACTGATTTCATTGGTAGATATAAGCATTTGTATGCTCAAATTTCTTTTCCAGTGCCTGATAATGATATTCAAAGAATCTTTATTTCTAATTTGCAAAAAGATATTCGAGACAAACTTCTGTTTTCTGAGTTTACTTCTTTCCAACAGTTGTGTGCCACTCTTCACAATTATCAACTGACTGTGAGTCAAATGGAACAATCACATCCTATGGCTCCGAGTGATAAGGGTGATAGCAATCAACAACCATTTGGGAAGATTAAACCGAACAGAGATTCCATCAAATTCAATGAAAACATCATCAACAACAATGTGAATGCAATGTCAGGTGTGCCTCCTATTTCTAAATTTTTCAAGAAAGAAAGAAAGTATACTCCTTTGAATGAATCATTGCATGGTATTATGAATAAGTTATTGGAACAAAATGTGCTTACTCTTCCTCCTATAAGACAAATTGATCCTGCAAAGATTACTTCCCCTTATTTTGATCATAAAGCTTTTTGTCATTTTCATCGTCAGTCTGGTCATGATACTGAAAAATGTTTTTCTTTAAAGGGTAAAATTCAAGATTTGATTGATAATAATACTATTTCTATTTCTGGAGTGAATGATAAAGGCAACACATCTGTAGCTCCTTCTAACCAAAATCTTCAGATTTTTACTGATCCATTACCTTCTCATACCTCTAAGGTGATTGAGGCTAATGATTCCTCTCTCTCATCTGATGGTCTTGTGTCTATGACTCCGAATGTGATTAACTTTGTAGAGCAGCAAGAAAACCCTAAAGAACTTTCCATTACATTTGATTCTAGTGAAACCATTAGAGCACCTGATGGTCCTTTATACATAGTTGCAAAAGTTAAGAATATGCCTTGCCGTGGAGTGCTTATTGATCCTTCGTGCATGGTTAATGTTATTACTGAAGAATTTCTTTTTACTTTGCAATTGAATCAAGTAATCTATGACAAAACAGATGTGATTGTGAAATTATTTGATGCATTTTCTTCTCCTGCAATTGGTTCTATTACATTGCCTATTGAGGTCCATAACAAATCTCTTGATGTGAACTTTGCTATTATCCCTTCATCCGAACAATTTCGTGTGAAGCTTGGCTATCCTTGGCTATCTTCTATGAAAGCTATTGCTTCTCCTATTCACAAGTGTTTAATATTTTCCCATAATGGTGAAGTTGTTACTGTTAATCATAGTCTCTTTAAACCAGCTGAAATAACTTCTAGCATTCCTATTGATTACTTTTGGCCTAAACAATTCCAATCTCTTCCTCCGCGAAGTGATCATCTTTTTAAATCTTATCAAAAGTGGAAAACAGATATGATCCTATCTCTAAGTGAACCTAGAACACCTAAACTTGACATTCCTATCCTTCTTGAGAAGGAAATTCTTCCTTTGAAAGATAAAACTAATGTCTTTCCTCAAGAAGTTTCCCAACCCGTCCCCATGGATGTGACTATGTCTATGCCTGATAAACCTTCTAAAAGTAGACCTATACCTCCTCGTCATGATGGACTTGGTCTTCTTCCTAAACCAAAAATTCCTCCTTTATATGGAGCAGTTCCTCCTCCTGCCTTTCATAGAGAGAAGAGACCTTCTTCTTCTCCTATCATCCAGCCTAAGAGACCACAACCTAAACACCCAAGTGATAAGGATGAGAACATTCCTCCTCCTCTATCTTCTACACTTCCTACTAAGACTAGACGTAATCATTCCGCACGTGAACACCGACGAAAGCATCGTCTTAGGGCTCAAGCAGCTGCTTCTCAACATTTACAATCTCCAAAAACACCTTCAACAAGCATTATTCCATTTTCTCCTTAGCCGGATATTGAGCCTAAATCTCCAAAACATAAGATGCATGATGGTCTTGATCCTGTGTGAGTTAAAGATCCTATTTTTATAAATCTTGATGATGATATAGATGAAAATGTTATTCATGATGAAAATGCTACTCCTCTTGCTTCTGACAGTGAATATGAACTTGTTGATGTTGATAACCATTTATCTAATGAATTTTCTAAAGCACTTATCCTAGCTCCTAGACAAGAACAACGTGGCTTGGAACATGAACATAGCCCTTGTTTGGATCTTGTGATAGCTCCATCTGCTGTGTTGGATGTTCCTCCTCTAGCGTGTTCCTTGCCTTCCCGAAACATTGATCAGCAAGATCGGGGGGTAGATGATGTGCTAGACTAGTTACATTAGCATAGCAGATTCTCTCCCCCTCTCTTTTGTTACTTCTTCTATATGTTATTCTCATTCTTCTATTTGTCGTCCTTAGTGTTGTCTACTTGAGGACGATGCAAAGCATTGAGATCTCTTTGGTCTCTCTCATGTTGACTCAAAAGACACATGTGTTCCCTTCTTCTAGGTGACCTTCCTTGATTGGGGAATGAAGAACAATTATGCATACATACATATGATATATATACATGACTTAGCATACAGCATACTGACCCTGAGGAAAGCGAAGTCACCTCGTGCTTTGTGTTTGTGTTTATTATCCTTGGGTTTATCTCACACTTGGGGGCTAAGTCTTTGTGATAATGTGCTCCTTTCCTTTCTCATTTCTTATGTGTATCACTACGTTAAAACAATCACCCCCGTTGAGGCGTGTGTGATCACTTTAACGTAGGGGGGCATACACCCTGTCTATCCTTTCAAGATACTTGAAAATTTCTTGGCAAACTTAGCTTTGCCTTGAAAATTTTTGGCATTTCTTTTGCATGACTCATAGTGAGGGACCTTACTACTGACAGTCATGGTTCTCCCTCGTGATCTTCCCTTTTACTTTGTCAATCGAAGTCGTAAGATCCTTAGTCCACTGGGGGCTTGGTGTATCTTGCCTCCTTGATGTGGTGAAAGTCTTTCAATGTTGTTTCCTTGTACTTTACCGGAAGTATGAGCTCACATACTCCCACTAAAGTGGGGGCTAAATGTAGCGTCCTAAAATTGTGACACTTGCAATTTCGACTGCATTTCGGTCTTCACAATGGCGATGCAACACGCAACCTGAATGGAGACCCCAAAACTTGCTCATGACACCAAAAACTGCATTTTTCAAGCACCATTGGCCTGAACCTCCTTGCACCCCGCTGTCCCGGAGGTGGGACCAGAGCGCCCAGCACCCTGGTCCCTCAGGACCAGGGCGCCCAGCGCCCTGGTCCCTGGGTCCTATTTTGTGCCCGGTCTCCTAAGTGGTATCGGGTCTTTTTGATTGCAAATTGGAAATAAAACTTCCCTGGTCGGCCTAAGGTCGGGAAAATCAGTCTATCAGCCCTAATTGACAATTATATAAACTACATTTTTCTCTGTCATTTGGACATAAGAGGATATGATGTGGAAACTATACTCAAGCATTCAAGCATTCAAGCAATTGATCATTCCAAGTCTCCATTCAAGGCTAAGTGTTGCATTCAAGTCAAGGATTCAACCATTGAAGAGGAGATCACTTACTACATGCTATTACAACATACAACATACAACATCTAAACCTTCACACATAAGGATACAAACATCCTTAGAACAAGGTATTAGTACTTGTTTTACATTACAGTCACTTACATTTACAGCACTTGCTCACTTCTTGGTTAATTCCAAAACTGGGGTTTGACCTAAAGGCAAACTCCTAATCCCTAACCCCCCAATCGTCTTCGCTTTTCTGTGTGTAGGTTGTAGGTACACGGCTGAGATTGAAGATCTGGAATCCTTGTGCAGAGACGAACAGATCCCACTTCGTTGCGCGGATTCTTCGGAGGACCGTGGCGTCGGGCGCCATCGTCCTGACAACTTTTGCTCAAATTTGCAGGACAGCGCCGTATCGACATTCTACTGCTAATTCTAGGTCCGCAGCTTCATCCTATAACCTGAACTCAGTTTATAAGTGAATCTTTATGACTTTCTATGCATTCCTAGCTTAATTTCCTTAGCAACATTCTTTACAAAAGAGGGTGGCTTTGCTTTCCTAACCCTTGAAATTCACTTAGCATCCAATCTTACATTGTGTGGGATTGGATCTTATGAGTTTCAACCCCTCTTTTGAATGTAAAGTCTATCTCCTAAGTGAAAAACCCATCGAATCCTAGCGAACCTCCCTTCTCTCTCCTCAGAGTTGGAAGAGGGGAGTGCAACTAGGGTTCGACCGTGATTTTTCCGCTTTACACAAGGATACCAGTAAGAAGACTTATGCAAATGCTGTTAGAAACCACCACACAAACTGGTATACACAATCAATGAACCGAAGGCCACACTCAATGTATCAACATGTTGATACTAGGAGAAATGAAAGAGTTGATCATGAAGGATTTACTAGAGTCAGCAGCATGAAAGGAAGACCCTCGGTGAGGCGGACATTTGCAGGACCAAGGCAACCTAACCAATATGTTTCAAACTTTCATTGTTATTGTTACAAGTGTAACAAATTTGGACATAGGTTAGCTGACTATAGATTAACCAATAAGCCCACTATGAGTTATAAAAGTAGAAATCCATTTAATGCACTCTGGGATATGAATGTTGTCTATTATCAGTGCAATAGATTGGGTCATAGGAGTTTTGAATGTAGGAAGAGTAAATCAGTGTCCTACAATAGTTTCAAAGATTCATCCTTCAATGAAAATGTGAAATGATATAACTGTCAAGAGTTTGGACATATAAGAAAGTTTTGTAAAAAAAGGAAAATCAAGCAGAAGAGGACATATCCTGATCAAGAATCAGTAGTTAAACCGGAGCACAAAATTGCAGCTGACAAGAAGAAGGAAACCAAACCGATATGGGTTGAGAAAGAAATGGACAAGGAAGAATCAAGTCTGATAGTGAAGACTGCCTTACATGTTGAAAGGAAAAATCTATGGGTTGTAGACAGTGGCTACTCTAACCACATGATCGGTGATAAAAATAAATTTATCAAGCTTGAAGATTGGAATGGTAGTTCAGTGAGATTTTGAGATAACTCATCCATCAAAATAAAGGGAAAATGTACTCTAAACATTGATGGAAAATTGAAAGCACATGATGTGTATTATGTGGAAGGCGTAAAGCACAATTGGCTAAGTGTGAGTCAGATGTGCGACAAAGGTTATAAATTCACCTTTGATTCTACCAGCTACCAGATAAAGAAAGAGAGTATCGGTCAGACTGTAGCTGAAAGAAATTTTTTTTTGAATCCCAATGTATGTTGGGACAAGTGGATGAAAGCTGGTTGTGGCACAGAAGATTAGGCCACATAAATTTTGATAACTTAGTTGTAGTAAGCAAAAAGGGGTGTGTAAGAAATATTCCACCCATCATTGAACCAATAAGCACATTTTGTGATGAATGTCTGAAAGGGAATCAGACTAAGGTGAGCTTCAGAACAAAAGAACACAACACCTCAAGACCACTTGAAATTATACATACAGATTTGTGTGGTTCAAATAGGACAAGAGATCTTTCTGATGAAAGATATTTTATGCTCTTCATTGATGAATATTCAACAATGACATGGGTCACTTTCCTATAAGATAAACCACAAGAATTTGACAGATTCAAGATCTTTACCTAAAGATGGTGGAGAAGGAAAGTGGGTGCAAGTTGAAATGTCTAAGATCAGACCGGGGTGGAGAGTTCACATCAAATGAGTTTGAATATTATTATGAAAGACATGGAATCAGAAGGCAATACTCAACCCCTAGGATGCCATAAAAAAATGGTGTGGTAGAAAGGAAGAACAAGATAGTCAAGGAGATGGCCAGAACCATGTTAAATGAGGCTAGTTTGCTAGACATATAATGGAAGGAAGTGATTCATACTACTGCATATACCTTGAACCGGGTTCAACTAAGAAAAAACAACAAAATGACACCTTATGAGTTGTGGTATGACCGGAAACCATCAGTCAAATACTTCAAGGTATTTGGAAGCAAGTGTTTTATCAAGAGAGATATGGATGGTCTAGGTAGTTTTGATTCTAGGAGTGATGAAGGAATCTTCCTTGGTTACTCATTTAACAACAAGGCCTATAAATGATACAACAAAAGACTAAGAAGAGTGATTGAGAGTGTGCATGTAAGAGTTGATGATGATATGCACAAAGGAAGATAATCACAAGTAAACCGGTATGATGATTTTGATGATGAAGGTGAGGAAGCTCAGTCAAACAATGAACTAGAAGAAGCATCCAAAAAGGCTCCTAACTGATATGTGTAAATGAACCACCCAGAAGAGAAGATTTTAGGTAATAAGAGTGATGGTGTGCAGACTAGGAGAAGACTTACCTAGAATGATGAACAAGTCAACTTTTGCCTCATGACTGAAGTAGAACCTATAACATTCAATGAGGCCAACAAAAGTCAGAAATGGATGGATGCCATGGAAGAAGAGTTGCAACAGATTGAGAAAAATAAGACCTGGGAATTAGTCCCTAAACCGGAAGACAAGAACATCATTGACACCAAATGGGTCTATCGGAATAAGATGAATGAAGAAGGTAAAATTGTTAGGCATAAAGCTAGACTTGTGTGCAAGGGTTACTCTCAAGTAGAGGGCATTTATTTTAAAGAAACATTTGCACCGGTAGCTAGATTAGAAGCAATTAGAATTTTTCTAGCCTTTTCTACCTACAAGGGTTATAAAGTATATCAAATGGATGTAAAATCTACCTTCCTCAATGGAAATTTGGAAGAAGAAGTGTACATGGAGCAAAAGGTTTTCTGTTACATGATGATGAAACCTTTGTGTGCCGGTTGAAGAAAGCCCTATATGGTTTAAAGCAAACTCCTAGAGCATGGTATTCAAGGATAGATCGGTACCTGAAGGAGCAAGGATTCAAAAAGGGGATTGCTGAAAACAATTTATACATTAAGAAAGATGGAAACCACATTATTATTATGGTTGTGAATGTAGATGACATTATTTTGGAGGCAACAAGGACACCCTTTGCAAAGAATTTGCTGATCAGATGCAGTCAAAATTTGAGATGTCAATGCTTGGAGAATTGACATACTTCCTTGGTTTGTAGATATCAAAACAAGATAAGGGAATCTTTATCTCACAAACCAAGTATGCAAAGGATATGTTGAAGAAATTTCAAATGGAGGAATGCAAATTGGTAAGTACCCCCATGGTGACCGGAAGAAAATTAAGCAAGAATGATGAATCACTGGTGGTGGATCAGACATTGTATAGATCCATGATAGGCAACTTATTGTATCTTACTGCTTCTAGATTGGATATAGTGCAGGAAATGTGCATGGTGGCTAGATTTCAAGCTGCACCTAAGAAGTCACATATGAATATCATAAGCATAATTTTTAGGTACCTACAAGGAACACTCAATTATGGTTTGTGGTACCCTAAATAAGGGGAATTCATCTTGGAAGCATACACTGATGCTGATTGGGTAGTTGCATTGATGACTGGAAGAGCACAAGTGGTGGTGCATTCTTCCTAGGTGACTGGTTGGTCTCATGGCATAGCAAGAAGTAGGATTCAGTCTCCCTATCAACTGCTGAAGTAGAATATATTGCTACTACTACATGCTACCCTTAGGTTCTTTGGATGAAGCAAACCATCAAGGACATATAGGTGGATATCTGTAATCCTATTCCCATCGAGTGTGATAATTCAAGTGCCATCAACATATCAAAGAATCTAGTGATGCATTATAGGACAAAGAATATAGCCATCAAGGATCATTTTCTCAGAGAGAAGGTTGAAGGATATGAAGTAAAAATGGACTATGTCCCTACAGGAGAACAAGTGGCAGACATTTTCACCAAACCATTATCCGTAAGAACTTTTGAGTACTTAAGAAACAAGTTTGGAGTTGTGTCACTTGCCTTATGCACTTAAGTTCATAAGGAGTTATATGGTTCAGGGGGAGTTCATAGCAACATCTATAACTCCTAAACCACATGTTGATCATAGGGAAACTTCAAGGTTGTATGTCTCAGTACCAACTGTCATCACTAAGAGAAGATTTGACTAAGGGGGAGATAGGTATGAATCAAAGGGGGAGTATAAAGTACCTTGACCCTTTTTCATTGTGTCAAAGGGGGAAAAATCTACTGGTGTGAAGTCTTGCAGTAAGTTGACATCAATGCCAAAGGGGGAGATTGTTGGCATTATTGACATTAAGTTGTCATTGATGTCAACTGGTTTGGCATGGTCACCGGTGAGTCAAAAGTGGTGACCGGTATAGGAGAAGTAAGACATGATGATGGCAATCCATATATATGTAAGAAAATTGAAGGTAAGTTCCCAGTACACATGAAATGCATCATCTACTGATAAAGTAGGACCACCGACAACATAAAGCAAGCAAGCAAGAGAAGAATTGAAGGATAGAAGATTAATGTTGTCGGTAAATGGACTGAGTAATAAGACCAACATGTTTGATAGAAGGCCAAGTTGATACATCGACAAAGAAGAGGTATGTAGGTATGAAGGCCCACCAGTTGGGGTTAGGTTATACCAGTGAGGTGAGTTGAACCAGTAGTCAATCTTGGTCAATGAAGAATGTCAACCCGACATAGAAAACCAAGTAAAGATGGATGTCAACAAAGATGACAGCTGGAAGCTAGGTGGTGATCATGCATAGGTCGGTGAAGTGTGCATCGATGTAATAGTCAGCAAGAAGGTCGGCTTTTATGAAGAACCCGTAAGTCATGGGAGGATGGCAAAAGGTTGTGGCTCAAGGAAGACAAGCTGGAAAGTGATTGAACTAATCCTGCAAGAAGATTTGATCTTCGTACCCATTTGCTGAAAGAAACAGCCAAGCCATTAATGGCGTGTGATAGAGAAATGCATAAAAGCATGGTGCAGACCTCTAGATATAGAAAAAGCACATTGGAATGTGAGGTGTTGGTGGTCCTGATCGATGACATGCAAATCATCTTTCTCGAAATGAAGATCGGATCAAATCCAATATGGATCAAGTTGGTGAAGGCAAAACCTAACACGATACTGTTTGAATGTTGTTTTGGTAGGAACCCTAGAAGATAAATATGTGAGCTCAAGACTGAAATCAGTTGATGCTTGATACGAAGAGTGAGAGAGAAGAGAGCCTCAACAAAGAGAAAGATCATCTTCCTTAGAGTTTATTCTGAGAAAGTTGTAGAGTGAGTTAGCAGGGGAACCGGTGAGAGGGTCTTGTTTATGGTGAAAGTGGAAACAACAATATTGAAAGACTAAATAGATTCAACCACAAAACCCTAGCCTAACAACAACAAAGATCCACCATAACATATGAAGATTGCCTAAGAGAATGCAAATCAAATGAAATCACAAAGATTATACCATCACATGTCCAATAGGGTTTGAATCTCCATTCTTCCTATCTCCATTGATCTTGCTTGATATATTTGCTCTCAGATTTTACGTGTGCACAAGAGCTCAACAAAGAACGAAAATGTGGTTGATAGTTAGATCACATATGAAAGTTTGAATGCTAGTGTAGTCGAGTAGTCATTGATCAGTGGGGGGGTTGATAATGAAGGAAGCATCTCCTTATATAGAAGGCACTATAAGAAATGGAGGGATAAGATTGAGAGGTGTAAAAGCTAAATGGTCGGCTATGATTAGAGGGTAGGTAGAAGAAATAATAAAATAATGAGAGGGTAGGTAGTGTAGGAATTAAGAGATGAATGACATGTGTCATAGGTAGAAAAGGATAATGAATTAATTAAAAATATTTATTTAATTAATAGAAGAAGTGGGATCAATTAAATAAATAAGATATTTATTTAATTTGGGAAAAGGGTAATTTAAATAAATAAATGTATTTATTTAAATAAGAAATAAGGCTAGAAGAGGATAAATGAATTAATTAAATAAATAAAGATTTATTCAATTAATAGAAGAGTTAGGCTAAAGTAATTAACTAAATAAAAATATTTATTTAATTAGATAGGATAATTTTAGGTGTCTACATTTTGCCCCTCTTTGAGACAATGTAGCTTGTCGGGTTGTTTAAAAGAAGATAAGATGAACTGATACAAAGTTGCCCCAAGATGGGAATGATATGCCCCCTCGAGAGATTGGATGAAAATGTTTGAAAAGATCACAGACAATCTCTCAATAAGAAATAAATCATAGAATGGACTAGATGGATAAAGTGACAGAATCACGAGATAAAGAAGACTAACTTGGGAAACGAGGACTAGGGCTAGGGCTAGGGCTAGAGCCGTTTATACGATAGACCATGAGGGGAAAACATCCTCATTGTCATCCACACATCCAAGAGATCAGAGTGCAGAGAGAGAATAGAGCAACAATAGTCAGCAGCAATGACATTAGTTCACAGATTCGATTGTGTTCGCCGATTTCAGAGGCCAGCAGATGTAGGAGAGCCGGTGAGTACCTCAAAACCTCCTTGTACTTTATCGCAATTAATATTGTGATTAATGCATGTTAGGTAGCACATTTAATGCATTTTAGAATATGTCAAGCAGGGGTAAAAAAATGCTAAGGCACATCTGTGCTAGTGCTAGGCACGTCTGTGTTTGTGCCAGGCACGTCTATGAATGAAAAGGCATCTGTGTCAAATGTGAGCGCATTTGTGTATTTCAGATGCATTTATGCTATATGGGCATGTCAGTGCAGAGCATAGGTGCATCTATGTATGTCAGGTGCGTCTATGTAGAGAAGACACGTATGTGTAGTATGTAAGCGCGTTTATGTCATAAATGTGTGTTTGTGTCTTCTAGGCCAAATTGGAAATTTTTTGATGAACATACGCTGTCAATTGGATAAGCTACTAAGAGGATACACTCAAGCAGGTCCTCTAGGGAAGACTAGGATAGAAGATAGGGCTAGGATTAACAATTTTGTGATAGAACATACGTTGCCAATCAAGAAACTACTCAAGAGGATACACTCAAGCAGAGGCCCAAGGATAGGATAGATTGAGGCACTTTGTGATGAACAGGGAATGCCAAAACATAGTACTTTGTGATGAACAGGGAGTACTAAAATGAGCAACACTTTGTGATGAATAGGGAGTGCAAACATGTAGTACTTTGTGATGAACAGGGAGTACCACTAGGATAAAAAGCAACACTTTGTGATGAATAGGGAGTGCCACTAGGATAAAAAACAACACTTTGTGATGAACAGGGAGTGCCACTAGGATAGAATGCCATAAGCACTAGGATAAAAAGTAGCATTTTGTGATGAATAGGGAATGCCACTATGATTGACACAATTGAGTTGCTTGACTTCAAGAGTATCTACCTATGTTGGAGTCACATCAGATATTCCCATTGACTCAGAGTTTACGACCAAAGCTGACATTTGAGGATAGGGTAGCGATTGAGGTTATGGGCTTGCGACATATTTTGTATGTGCCTGAGTTTCGGGCAAACATGGGGTTGCTGACTATGCTAGTTGAGAGATGGCACTCAGAGACTTGCAGTTTTCATTTGTCGATGGGTGAGATGACAGTCACCTTAGAGGATGTTTACAAGAGTTTGAGGATACCGATCGATGGGGAGTTAGTATCCTATGATCAAGACGGAGACAAGGATGCACTGAGATGAGTGTTCCAAGATTCAGGATTGGAGATGAGGGCTGGACACGTAGCTTGGGATACCATGACATGGATAGGATTAACACTACCAGCAGTATTGGCAAGAGTGATCAATGGGTTCCTCTATCCGAATAGGGTGACATGAGGATTGGCTATGGGCTGGGGTAGTACACTGGAGACACTGGTGACACAGCATACCAGATTTGCCTGGGGACAGTGTCTGCTGGCACATTTGTATTATGAGCTTCATCAGTTTGTATACCATGGATTAGTAGGATTAGGCTGCGGAGTGACATTGTTGTAGGTGTAGGCATATGAGCATCTGTCGGTTACCTGACTGATTCACTTCAGAGGCAGGGGCCATGGGCACAGTTTTGTGCATTTGTATGATATGATTACATTGCAGCCACAAATTAGGAGATTAGAGTATTGGCGTAGGGTCATCGATGAGATTGACATTGTAGTATGGAGGCCGTACCAAGAGTGCGAGGAGTGGGAGGATGACATAGTGTAGCTTCCATATACATTCAAGAGTAGGTATCTAATTGGGTGGACACCATATGTGCTTGAGAGGCAGTTGGTGGACAGGGTGGGCAAGTAGTTTAGCAAGATACAACGGATGCCATGGGGTTCCGGGATGTATGCTTGGATAGTGAGGGATCAGGTGCACTTCAGGCCATTATTATCATATGATCAGGTAGTGATGCAGCTGGTAGAGATGATTCCCTTTCCTTGGGATATGTGGCCAAAGATAGAGGATGCAGGGATGGATGCAGAGTATACTAAATATGGGGCAGAGCATCCATTTCCACAGTTGATGGATCCAGGGGAGCTGATAGATGGATATGGGGGAGGTGATGGGGATGATGATGGAGATGGCAGAGGTAGAGGCTGATGGAGGAGACGGGGTGTGGTAGGAGAGAGGAGAGTGTCTCCATGGAGAGAGGGTGGAGAGGAGAGGTAGGCTCGATAGGTTCACATGGTGAGAGGCAGAGGCGGATTGTTGTTACAGGTGCCAGTAGCACAAGTTCCCAGACAGGGATAGGGATAGGGACAGGGACAAGGGTAGCCATAGGAGATGCCATAGGGTGAGGGGGGAGAAGAGGAGGATGAGTTGCTGGAGTTGAGGGAGATCTGCCAGGGATAGGGAGATGAGATCCAGGATCTCAAGCAAGAGAGGGATAGGCTCAGGAGACAGCTGAGGGATACTGAGTGGGAGAGGGATCAAGCTATCCAACATTATATAGAGGCTAAGATAGCATTGAGGGTAGGGAGACATGCAACAGAGGACATAGGAGCTAGATACACCTATGTTCTATGAGCTGAGGAGGATATAGGTTATTGGAGAGACCTATACTATGGAGTGGTTCCACTAGAGCAGTGGGCTAGGAGCTTTTGTAGACCATCGCGAACAACGATGACCATTGGAGGGAGGGACAAGAGATAGGAATCAAGCGGTGGGGTCATGGGTCCTCCACCACCACTAGACAGAGGGGATAGGAGAGATGATTCTGGGGCGGGTCCTTCCAGGGCTCAAACTCTGTCGAGGCCAGGCGGCTCCGAGGGAGGGAGTTCATCGTAGCCTTAGAGGGCTCCCTATGTATCAGTTTTGTACCATTTTGTATGATGACACCTTTAGGTGATTGTAGCCATATGATTTTGAAATCATTGTATCATGACACTTAAGATTATATATATATATATATATGACATTCATCCTTGCGGCAGCTATATGCATGTGTACCTATGTGATGAAATTTTTCTATGTACTTGATGAAATGCAATATTTTTGTTCTTTTATGTTTTTATATGTTATGCAAATACAAACGTATGCAATGTAGATGAATATGATAATGCAAATGACTATTTACATGATGAGAATGTAGAATGTACTAACCTGTGTTATGTGCAGGATGTGATGCAATTGTGATATCTATATGTATGTATGAAATGCTTGTATATGGTAATGTAAGTGAAAACTACATGAAATGCAAATATTTTTGGTGTGTCATTATACTCAGTCATGTGATAGCAGGCTACATAGACTCAAATGAAGAAAGGGGGATGAAAGATAGAAGATATGAAAGTGAAAGAGCTTTTTGTGCATTATCATCATTGAGCTTTATTATGGCAAATAGGTTATGACAATCGAGGCATATGTTCGACCTAGAAAGTTATTGTACCTGTTTGCATGGAGATAAGACAATCGCAAACAATGAATGCCCATTTCATACTAGACTCACAGTGTCCTCATATCCTTGGAGAAGTTAGCATTACTAAGAGACAATCCACAGACAAAAAAAAAAAAAGGTGACGATACCCCATCCTCGCCTTTCTAGTCAAAGACATCCTGGAGATAGAATCTATAGTCAGAGACATCCCAGAAAAGCTAAAAGACATGTCACCAAAAGATAAAATTAAAAGAAAACCAAGACTCGACACCAACATCCACTATAGTCCTCAAGTTTAGTGTCTCTTGTCACTATTGGCATTTCAATTAGGATATTGAGAAGGTTGTTGATGATTATGGATATAACTGATTAAGGATGTTTACTATCTTAATATTATTATTATGTCATTGATGTCAAGAAATTGATTTTCTAATTCAGTATGATGTTGCCATATCTTAAGAAGTATGATTTGATGAGTATAAAGATGTTGGTAAAAGACATTGAAAGAATGTGATGAATAAGGGGAGAAATAAGTTATTCAATGGACAACTATTATCGAGTTACACAATGATGAGATCATGATGTTTAGATTGTTTTGATATCCTACATATGTTGTTGATTGTAAGGTTAATACTATAATATGTTACCGAGGAAATAACCTTGTCGATAAACCCTAAGGAACCTAGTCAATAAACCCTAAGGTTATCACTATCGGTTAATGAAGGCGGCAGGTCTACCGAGTGAAGTTTAGTATTTATTGAGTTGCAACCGAGCTGTAACAAAATGCATTAAATGATTAAAAGTGTTATTTAATGAAGGAAGCTGATGAGATGGAATTGATTAAATGATTGGTATGTCATGCATGAAGTTTGTTAAAGAATCCATGGCAATTGAAGATCAGTAGAATGATCTACAACTCAGATTGAACCACAATACCTAAGCACAAGTTCCAAGAAATGTATGCAAGTTCCAAGATGAGGTAAAACATTTTCAGATTGAAGGATACATTGAACCTGGTCAAGTTTGAAGATCTGATGGCTATGATTGATCATGGGATATGTGATCAAGGAGATTCAGTGGTTAGCAAATTGTTTATAAATAAGGAACTGTTGATAAACAATGCATGCAAGAAAGTGTAAGCACAGGGATGCTACATAGTGATTATCGAGAACAGAAGCTTGAAGACCTGTTTGATTAACAGAGCATAGAGCCCAGCAGAGGGACAAGATAAGTCCTATGACTAGATTGTATTGAGAAAATAAGAATTTTCTTTAGCATTTTTGATGTGAAGTTGCAGATATATTTTATTACTGTTATTTTGTAAAGTGACAGAAAATCTCTTAACCGAGTGGACTTAACAGTCTTATTTGTAAAACCCTCTAGAAAGGTGACATTCTAAATGAGTGTTTGAAATCCTCTGACAAGGTCACTTCTAACAAAGTGAAGATCCTAACAGATCTGAGGGAAATCCCTTAACTGGGTCACATCTAGCAATGTGTTTGTAATCTTTAATTGGATTTGCTTTTAACCGAGCATACTCTAGAAGAGTATATTTCTTAGTGGGTCCGAAATCCCACAGTGGTTTTTCCCTATTTAGGTTTCCACGTTAAATCTGGTGTTATGAGTGTTGTTATGATTATGTGTTCTTAAGGTTGAATGTTTTATAGTTTTGATTACATATATTTGTTTAAGCTACCGAGGTTGAATCTGTTGATTTTATGGAGGATTAAGTTTATATGATTCACCCCTCCCTTTCATCTTGTTAGCTTGGCATATATACTTAACAATTAGTATCAAAACTATCAATTGGTATTAGAGCTTTGGACTCTGGAAGAAAAAGTTTAAAGGTACTTGAAGAAAAGATCCAAAGATGTATAAGAGGGATGCACCAAAGCTGAACAAGTCAAGCTTCTCTACATGGTAGAAAAGGATGAAGCTGCACCTATCAGGAGTTGGAGAATATGCTATATATTATTTGGAGAATGATTTCATTACACCTAGCACCTATCCATTAACAATGGAAGAGATAAAGGCAAAGAAAGAACATATTCAAGCAATGATTGAAATAACATCAGCATTGATTGACTCAGAGTTTAATGATCTAGAAGGCTGCAATGATGCCAAGGCAATGTGGGACAAGCTCATATCTGTGTATGGTAGTGATGAACATGTTCAAGGAGCAAAAGTGGATAGTTTAAGAGGACAACTTGAATCTATGAGGATGAATGAAGGTGAGAACATAACCCAGTACAGTACAAGACTAAAGGAGATTGTCAATCAAATCAAAGGAGCAGGAGGAACCATTGAAGAAAAGGATGTCACAAGTAAGTTATTGAGAACCCTTCTACCTGCTTATGCAATCCGAGTCTCTGCAATCAATGAATTGAGGTTTGTACCCAATATGCCAGTTTCTTTGGATGCTACTATTGGTAAGCTACATGCATTTGAGTTAAGTAGCTTTGATAAAAGTGGGTCTTTGGTAAATAAAGTTGAATCTGCATTCAGTTCTTTTCATCTTGGTGAATCTAATGATTACAATGATAGAATGAGTAAGTATTCTGAAGGGAATCATAGTGGAGCAAGTGAAAGATTTTGTAAGAACATGGAAGAAGTACACAAACTATATGAGGAAATCAGAAAGCAAGAAGAGTTTGAAGCACTATTAGCCAGAAGGTTACCGAGAGGAAAAGGTAAGTATAAAGGAAAACTACCTTTAAAATGTTTCAATTGTGATAAAATAGGACATATGGCTTCTAACTATCCTGACAAAGATTCTACTGAAAAGAGAGATTATCAAGATGACAGACAGAAAAATAATCATTACAGAGGATACCGAGACTTCAGAAGAAGAGATAGAAAGTCATGCCTAATAGTCGATGAGGAATCAAATGATGATAAATCAGATGAAACTGATACAAGGAAGTAGTTTATGTGGCTATCAAAGATGGATAAGATGAAGAAAGGTATGAAGAAAAAGCCCTAATATCTCACATAAATACTAATGATTCTTGGATCATAGATAGTGGATGCTCACATCACATGACAGGTGATAAACTCAAGTTTGTTAAATTAGAAGATTATAATGGAGGTTATGTAAGATTTGGTAATGATGCACCATGTCTAGTAAAAGGTAAAGGATCCATAACACTCTTGACAATGCTAAATGTAATGATGTTTATTGGGTTGAAGGTTTGAAATATAATTTGTTGAGTGTAGCATAGCATAACAACACAGGTTACCGAATAGAATTTTAGAAAGGAATTGTCAAAGTTCATGACAAGCATGGAAAGTTAGCTGCTACCGAGACTCAAACAAAAGGTAACACATTTCACCTTGACTCAACTCAGAATAATTGTCTTTATGCAAAGATAGATGATACCTGGTTATGGCATAAAAGGTTTTATCATGTAAATTTTGATAATCTAATCAAAATAAGTAAGAAGCACCGAGTAAGAGGTCTACCGGGTTTGGAAAAACTTGAGAATCCTATGTGCCAAGGATGCCAGATGGGTAAGATGATAAGATCAAGCTTTACAAGTAAGTCCTACACTTCTAAGGGAATTTTAGATCTCGTGCACACTGATCTTTGTGGTCCTATGAAAGTTCAAAGTTATTATGGTGATAAATATTTCATATTATTTGTGGATGATTATTCAAGGATGATGTCAGTTATGTTTTTAAAAGAAAAATCAGAAGCTTTTCAAATGTTTAAACGGTACAAGGCAAGAGTTGAAAATGAAATAGGAAGACAACTAAAATGTCTTAAATCGGATAGAGGAGGAGAGTTTACCTCTGATGAGTTCGACTTATTCTACAATGATCATGGTATAAAAAGACAAGTCTCTGCACCGAGAACTCCACAGCAAAATGGGATAGCTGAGATAAGAAACATATCTATTGTGGATTGTGCCAGAACCCTAATGATTGAAAAGAAAGTGCCACAAACATTTTGGAGAGAAGCAATAAGCACAGTAGTTTACACCCTAAACCGAGTACAACTGAAGAAAGGAACTTTGAAGACACCATATAAAATTTGGTATGACAAGAAACCTAATGTAAGTTACTTCAAAATATTTGGAAGTAGATGCTATGTACACAAAGATGATAGAAATGGAAAGTTTGATCAGAAAAGTGAAGAAGGAACATTTCTTGGTTATTCTTGTAGAAGTAAAGCATTTAAATGTCTGATCAAATCATCTAACAAAATAGTAGAAAGTGCAAATGTGAAAATTGATGAATTTGTAGAAAGAAATGATGAAGAAAATTCTAAGGAACCAGAAGATTATGAATAATTTGTCTATGTTCAACCGACAAGTCCTACTGAGAGAGCTACTGAAGAAAATAAAAAAAAAATATTCAATTACCAAGTGATGAAGAAGATCATACAGAGCCTACCAAGCCTGTATTAGCCAAGTATGTCAGAAGGAATCATGCATCAAGTGAAATTATAGGAGATAAAGATGATCCAGTGATGATAAGGAACAAACTGAGATAGAACACATGTTTGATATTTGAATTTGAACTGAGAATAGTGAAAGAGGCATTTAACAATGAAGATTGGATAAATGCTATGATGGAAGAGATTGATCAAATCAAGAATTATGACACATGGACACTGGTCCCAAGACCGAAGGACAAAAATGTAATCGGTACAAAGTGGATTTTCATAAACAAGCTGAATGAAAAAGGTGAGGTCATTCGAAATAAAGCAAGACTAGTTTGCAAAGGATATGCTCAAGAAGAGGGAATTGATTATGGTGAGACTTTTGCACCTATGTCTAGACTTGAAGGAGTAAGAACATTGTTGTCATATGCTACTTACAAAAATTTCAAGGTATATCAAATGGAAGTCAAATCTGTATTTCTGAATGGTATATTAGAAGAAAAAGTTTTTATTGAACAACCTGAAGGATTTATTGAAGGAGAGAATAAAGATCAGGTATGTAAATTGAACAAAGCTTTATATGGTCTGAAACAAGCACCTAGAGAATGTTATGAAAGATTTCACTCTTATTTAATCAAGATTAGTTTTATAAGGACAAGTGAAAACAACAATATGTACATGAAGAATGATGAAAATGGAATACTGATCTTAGCCATATTTGTTGATGACATTATATTTTGTGGGAATGATTCTCTATGAAAAAACTTTGGAAATGAAATAAGCAAAGAATTTGAGATGTCATTAATCAGTGAGATAAAGTATTTTATAGGTTTACAGATACTGCAAATGAAAGATGATATTTTCATTACTCTATTCAAGTACATAAAGGAAATCTTGAAGAAATTTGGAATGGAGGACTCAAAACCAGTAAGTACTCCTATGACTACCAACTATAAATTATGAAAGAATGATGAATTTGCATCTGTTGATGAGACATTTTACCGATCCATGATTGGAAAGCTACAATATGATGTTCACAATAGGCCAGACATAGCACATGTAGTAGGTATAGTTGCAAGATTTTCTACAGATCCCAAGGAAACACATGACAGCAATCAAGAGAATTTTCAGATACTTGAAAGGTACTGAGGATTATGGCTTAGTATATCAGAAAGGAAATGACTTTGATTTAAAAGTTTATACTGATGCTAATTGGGCAGGCAACATTGATGACAGAAAAAACACAAGTGGAGGAGCTTTCTTTTTAAGAGAAAGACTAGTGAGTTGGCTTAGCAAGAAACAAGGATGTGTTTCACAGTCAACAATAGAAGTTGAATATGTTGCTGCAACATTGAATTGTACCAATATAGCATGGATCAAACAACTATTGGAAGGTATAAATGAGAAAGTTACCGAGCTAGTAACTATATCCTATGACAATACTAGTGCCATTAACATTTCAAAGAATCCTATTATGCACTCTAAGACAAAGCACATCTCTATCAAATATCATTATCTTAGAGAAGAAGCTCAAGAGAAGAAAGTGGTGTTGGAGTATGTTAGTACAAAGGAACAAATAGCAGATATCTTCACCAAGCCACTGCCAAGGGACACTTTTGAGTATCTTAGAAGCAAGTTACAGGTCCTACCCCTATCTTCTACTCACTAACTGAGTTCGGTGAAAGCATCAGTTCGATGAATCTATAGAATATTATGTGTGGATTGATGCTTATTTACACACTTTAGGATGTTTTCTAAAGGTGTGCAGGAAACAAATATAGGGAACAGGAATTGAAGACATAATGCTCTAACCGAGACTGAGTTGACACATAACAACAAGGAATTCACTTCTCAGAGAAGAAATCATGTTTTAGCTTTTTTTACTTTTTGGCATTGTTCTCAAAGGGGGAGAAGACTATTGTATGGGGGAGAAGTTTGATGACAGGGGGAGAGCATTTCATAATCAATTAGGTCAAATCAATTGGTTTTGCCATCAATGCCAGAGGGGGAGATTATTGGCATTTCAATTAGGATATTGAGAAGGTTGTTGATGATTATGGATATAACTGATTAAGGATGTTTACTCTCTTAATATTATTATTTTGTCATTGATGTCAAGAAAATGATTTTCTAATTCAGTATGATGTTGCCATATCTTAAGAAGTATGATTTGATGAGTATAAAGATGTCGGTAAAAGACACTGAAAGAATGTGATGAATAAGGGGAGAAATAAGTTATTCAATGGGCAACTATTACCGAGTTAAACAATGATGAGATCATGATGTTTAGATTGTTTTGATATCCTACATATGTTGTTGATTGTAAGGTTAATACTATACTATGTTACTGATTAAAGAACCTAGTCGGTAAACCCTAAGGTTATCGCTATTGGTTAATGAAGTAGGAAGGTCTACCGAGTGAAGTTTAGTATTTACCGAGTTGCAACCGAGCTGTAATAGAATGCATTAAATGATTAAAAGCATTATTTAATGAAGGAAGCTGATGAGTTGGAATTGATTAAATGATTGGTATGTCATGCATGAAGTTTGTTAAAGAATCCATGGCAATGGAAGATCGATAGAATGATCTACAGCTCAGATTGAACTGCAATACCTTAGCACAAGTTCCAAGAAATGTATGCAAGTTCCAAGACGAGGTAAAATGTTTTTAGATTGAAGGATACATTGAACTTGTTCAAGTTTGAAGATCTAATGGCTATGATTGATCATGGGATACGTGATCAAGGAGATTCAATGGTTAGCAAATTGTTTATAAATAAGGAACTGTTGATAAACAATGCATGCGGGCAAGTGTAAGCACAAGGATGCTACATAGTGATTACCGAGCACAGAAGCTTGAAGACCTGTTTGATTAATAGAGTATAGAGCCTAGCAGAGGGACAAGATAAGTCCTATGACTAGATTGTATTGAGCAAATAAGAATCTGCTTTAGCATTTTTGATGTGAAGTTGCAGATATATTTTATTACTGTTATTTTGTAAAGTGATAGAAAATCTCTTAACCGAGTGGACTTAACAATCTTATTTGTAAAACCCTCTAGCAAGGTGACGTTCTAAATGAGTGTTTGAAATCCTTTGACAAGGTCACTTCTAACAAAGTGAAGATCCTAACAGATCTGAGAGAAATCCCTTAACCGGGTCACATCTAGCAATGTGTTTGTAATCTTTAACAGGATTTGCTTTTAACCGAACATACTCTAGAAGAGTATATTTCTTAGTGGGTCCGAAATCCCATAGTGGTTTTTCCCTATTTGGGTTTCCACGTTAAATTTGGTGTTATGAGGTTTGTTATGATTATGTGTTCTTAAGATTGCATGTTTTACAGTTTTGATTACATATATTTGTTTAAGCTACTGAGGTTGAATCTGTTGATTTTATGGAAGATTTATGTTTATATGATTCACCCCCCCCTCTCATCTTGTTAGCTTGGCATATGTACTTAACAATTAGTATCAGAACTATCAATCACTTGTATAGGTCTTATTTGATTATGGTCACAATGTTTACTTTCACAAAAAGGATAGATAGCACTGAACCATAATGTTGTCTGAGTCTGTTAAAAGATTTGATTTTGTTGAAGCCCATTGTTGCTGCTATGTCTCATCTAAAACTAACTGAATCCATGAAACTAATACTTTATTACGGAGAAGGTGGAACTTTATTATGGATTGGCGATGCAAGTGTTTCTTTATTGTGGATTGTGCATGGATAGACTAAAGAACGCTTGAAGAAAGTGTACTCCTCGAAACATGTGATGTTCTTAGTTCCACACCCATCACTAGACTTAGGATTAGCCTTAGCCACAGATAGGATCTGATTTATTATGGATGGAAAAGGGTGAAAAGGTGGTTATTATGAATGGCTAACCAATCTTAGGTAGATCAATAACAAGCCATGATGGGAATGGGTAAGTTTATTATGAATAGATGGGCTGTGAGTGTGTGCAAAGTGACGGGATGAAAGTGAATCTTGAAGGAGGGAGGAGAAATGTCTCTACGCATGGCACTGGTGACCCAATTTTCACCATGGTACTTTCCCAAGGTACCACCAAAATGGTTTTCACTGTTGGACAAAATGTTTTTTTTTCTTTACTTTTTTTGATTTTTCAATTTTATTTTTTTTGTATTTTTCAATTTTTTTGATTTTTTTGTATTTTTGAATGAGGATGCTCTGAAGAGCTATGTGTAAAACCTACGAAGGTGCATGCTATTGATAGGATACTCCATAGGTTCAACCTCTGTGGTTGAGAGCTAATATGCACCGGATCCATAGGCTGCTATGATGATGTAAGGACCAAGCCAATTTGGTTCGAACTTGCCCTTCTTCTCTCTGTCTTGCTGATTTTTAGGATTTTCTCTGAGAAGTAAGTCACCTACCTCAAATATGTGAGGCTTGAATTTATGATTGTAGCTGTTACTCATTTGTTGTTGATAAGCCTTGAGATGATTAAAAGCAGTTTGTCTTCGTTCATCCAATAGTTCAAGTTCCTATAAGCAAGAGACCTTGTAGTCTTCATCACTGATAATGTTTTGCAAAGAGACTCATAAAGAGGGTAACTCGACCTCAATAGGCAAGATAGCTTTAGCATCGTAGACAAGTGAATAAGGTCTAGCTCCTGTAGGTGTGCGGATGCTTGTGCGGTAAGCCCAAAGTGCGGGATTAAGCTGGATATGCCAATTGCGGCCAACTTCATCGACTGTCTTTTTTAGGATTTTAAGAATGGTTTTATTAGACACCTCAACTTGACCATTGCTTTGGGGTTAATAAGGTGTGGAGAAATGATGGGTAATATGGAAGTGATCACAAAGTTCACAAACATCCTGATTTTTGAAGGGACGCCCATTATCGGTGATGATGGAGATAGGAATACCGTATCAACAAATGATGTAGTTGAGAATGAATATAGCAATCTGTTTCCTAGTGACTTGTGTAAGAGGCATGACTTTGATCCATTTTGTGAAATATTCTATGGTGGTGATGATGAATTTAGGCCATTGGAGGAAGGAGGGTGAATCTTGCCTATGAGATCAAGTCCCCATTGACAAAAGGGCCAAGGAGTCGCAATTGGTTGAAGTTCTTATGCTAGAACATGAATGAGGTCTCCATGAAGTTGACACTGCTTACATTTCTTGACAAACTGATATGAGTATTTTTCCATATTAGGCCAGTAATATCTAGTCCTGATGAGTTTCTTGGCTAAGGTGGGACCACTAGAATGTGGACCACATATCCCTTCATGAACTTCATGTAGCACAATTTGAGCTTCATCCCTTTCTAAAAATCTAAGAAGAGTGCCATCTAGACCTCGATGGTATAGGATGTCCACTAAAATGATGTATCAGGAGCATTGGCGAATGAAAATGCAACATTGGTTTTTGGATAAGTCAGGAGGAAGGGTATTATTATGAAGGTATGTAAAAATGGAACCATATATAACTAGGAATCAAGACCAATGACACATATCATCTTAGTAGGAGTGATCTCATATGAGGGAACCAAAAGGTTATCCACCAAGAACTCATAGCGGGTTTCATTTTGTGGTAGATCGATCAGTGAAGCAATAGTAGCCATAGAATCTGCGGCTCAATTCTGCTCTCTTGGTATCTATTCAAAGTTTAACTTCACGAAATATTGTTTCAGGTCATCCACCATTCTTTTGTAAGGCATTAATTTTTCATCCTTTGTTTGGTAGTCATCAGTTGCTTGACAAATTACAAGTTGAGTCCCCAAAAACATGAACTTCTTGTATCTTCCACTGAACCGTAATTTGTAATCCTGTTGTTAATGCCTTGTATTCTGCTATGTTATTCGTGTAAGGAAATAATAGTCGATATGATTTTGGTATGGAATCCCCTTGAGGTGTGATGAAGAGGATGCCAACTCCAGCACCATGCTATGTGTATGAGTTGTCAAAGTATAGCTGCCAAGGCTTTGCGTGTGATACTGTCAAGATGGATTCATCTAGAAATTCTGAAGTTAGAGGAGCATCATCTATCATAGGAGCATCTGCTAATTGATCTGTGATAGCTTATCCTTTTATTTCTTTTATGTCCACATATTCAATGTCAAATTCACTCAGGAGCATCACCCATTTGGCTAGTCGATCAGTAAACATTTCTTTATTGAGAAGGTATTTTAATGGATCGATCCTTGTGACCAACTTAGTTTTATGAGTTAGCATGTAGTGTCGTAATTTCTGCAAAGCAAAGACCACAATGAGACATGCACGCTCAATTGGTGTGTAGTTTAGCTCATATCCCACCAAAGTACGACTAATGTAGTAGATTGCCTTTTCTTTTACCTCGGCATCTTGTTGTGCTAAGAGTGTCCCTAGTGCTGTTGAAGTAGTGGATATGTATAGTAATAGCGGTTGATCCAGAACCAGTGGCATCAAGACTGGCAGATTCAAAAGATAATCTTTGAGTATCTGGAAAGCTTGTTGACAGTTATCATCCCATTTGAATTTGATGTTTTTGTGTAGCAAGTGCTGAAAAGGATGACATTTATCCGCAAGTTGTGCTATGAATCTTTGTATGGATTGGAGTCTCCCTTGCAAAGATCAAAGTTGACTGATATTTCTTGGTGGTTGCATCTCTAGGATGGCCTTGAATTTTGCTGGATTGACTTCAATTCCTCTTTTTGAGACAATGAATCTCAGGAGCTTCCCAGAGGTTACTCCAAAGACACATTTCTTGGGGTTTAATCTTACTTTGTATTTTTCCAACTGATCAAAAATGACTGAAAGTATGTCCAAATGTGTATCTCTATCTATTGATTTTCCCAAGAGGTCATCAACATAATCTTCCATAGTAACTGTAGCATCCTAAAATTGTGACACTAGCAATTTCGACTGCATTTGGGTCTTCACGATGGTGGTGCAACGTTAAACCTAAATGGAGACCCTGAAACCTATTTGTGACACCAAAAACTGCATCTTTTTGCACCTTGGCCTGATCCTCCTTGCACCCTACTGTCCTGGGAGGTGGGACCATGGCGCCCAGTGCCTTGGTCCCTGGCCCTATTTTGGGCCCGGTCTCTTGTTGGGCATCGGGTCTTTAAGTTTGCAAATTGAAAAATAATGCTTCTAGGTCGGCCTAAGGTTAGAAAAATTAGTCTCCTAACCCTAATTGACAAGTATATAAACTACATTTCCTCTCCCAAAAGAAAGAGGAAAAACATATGCAAGCAAGAGGCGGAAGCGATATTCAAACATTAAAACATTCAAGCATTCAAGCATTCCTTCAAGCAATTGAGCATTCTAAGTCTCCATTCAAGGCTAAGTGTTGCATTCAAGACAAGGATTCAACCATTGAAGAGGAGATCACTTACAACATACAAAATACAACATTCATTACACCTTCGCATGTAAGAATACAAACATTCTTACAACAAGGTATCAGTACTTGTTTACATTACAAACATTTACATTTACAACATTCTCATTTCTTGGTTAATTCCAAAATCGGGGTTTGACCTAAAGGCAAACCCCTAATCCCTAACCCCCCAATTGTCCTCTCTTTTCTGTGTGTAGGTTGTAGGTACACGACTGTAATTGAAGATCTGGAATCCTTGTGCAGAGACGAACAGATCCCCCTTCGTTTCGCGGATTTTTTGGAGGACCGTGTGCACTCTGGGTGCCATCGTCCTGTCAACTTTCGCTCAAATTTGTAGGACAGCATCATCTCGACATTTTACTACTAATTTTAGGTCCGCAGCTTCATCCCATATCCCTATCTCTGTTTATAAGCAAATCTTTCCTACTTCACATGTACTCCTAGTTCAATCTTTCTATCTACATTCTTTACAAAAGAGGGTATCCTTGATGTCTCAACCCTTGAAACTCATTTAGAGTTCAATCTTGCATTGTGTGGGATTGGATCTTGTGAGTTTCAACCCCCTCTTTTGAATGTAAAGTCCCTCTTAAGTGAAAACCGTCAATCCTAGTGACCTCGTTTCTCTCTCCTTGGAGCAGGGGAAACACCTAGGGTTCGATTTGCCGCTTTACAATAACGTGCATGAGATCATGAAAGATAGTAGTCATGGCTCTTTGATATGTAGTGCCTACATTCTTGAGCCCGAAGGGCATGACATTCTAGTAGAAAGTTCCCCAAGGACAAGTAAATGTTGTTTTGTGCTAATCCTTAGATGCGATTTTTAGTTGATTATAGCCAGAGAATCCATCCATCAAAGATAACATCGCATGACCTACTGTGAGATCTACAATCAGGTCAATATTTGGTAATGGAAAATCATCCTTAGGACAAGCTTTATTGATATCTCTGAAATCTGTGCATATTATGATGCTACGATCTGGTTTGTTGACAGGTACTAAGTTGGGGATCCATTCAGGTTAATCAATTGGGCGTTTGAATCTGACATCCAATAATTTTTCAAGCTCCGCTTTGACTAATAATGCCACTTGTGGATGCATCTTTCTTAATTTTTGTTTCACCTATTTTGCCCCTAGTTTGACTGTCAAATGATGCATTACTAAATCCAGATCCAGTCCAAGCATATCAGCATATGACCATGCAAAATTTACTTGTCGCGTTGTGAAGAAACTTATGAACTTTGATCTTTCTGTCTCTATCAGAGAATGTGCTAGGAATATGTTATGTGGAATTTCTTCTATACCAATGTTTGTTTTGATGGTCTCCTCTACCAACATAAAAGATTTTTCTTCGTATGATGCCAGGAGAATGTCGAGCCTTCCATCTTCGAGTGCCTTAGAGAGGTTTTCGCCCTCAGATCTACCCTTCTATTGCAAATTGTCAATTCATATTTGTGCTTTAATTCTGAAAATTAAGTGGTTAAGTGTCAAAACCCTAATTTTTAAAACCCTCTTGATTCAGCCTTTGACTGATGATTTCACTGATCAAAACACCTCCAAATCGGCTGTAACTTTGGATTCCGCAACAAAATCATAATATCTCTCATCCCTAAAAATTTGGAAAAAAGTTGCGAGGACCGTGTGCACCCCGAGCGCCATTGTCCCCAACATTTTTTCTAAAATTTCGGGAGCTAGATCTTACTGTATTTTTCTGCTAAAATCCAGAATCTTGGCTAATTTCATTAATTCTAACACTTTCAAAATTAAAGTCAAAGTTGGTCTAGTGACTGCTTGGATTAAGGCTTAT
The DNA here is from genome assembly GCF_030272615.1 of Cryptomeria japonica. NCBI lineage: Eukaryota > Viridiplantae > Streptophyta > Pinopsida > Cupressales > Cupressaceae > Cryptomeria > Cryptomeria japonica. The sequence continues at coordinate 33,161,411 of NC_081407.1, forward strand.
AATCATTCAAAAATTGTTGAAATTGAAATTTGTGTTAAAATTGTATTTCTTACTGTCCTAAATCTGAAAAGTGTGTTGGCATTCATTCGAAATTTCAATGCTTTATTCAAATTTTTGCAGTTTATGACTTTTGAAATTAAATGTTTAATTGCAACAACTTTGATTTCCGCTTTCAACATTGAATTTTGCATGAAATTGAGTCAATTTTTAAATTTCAAAACCTGCATTACTTTTAGTATTCCCTATAAAATCATAAAATTCAAAATTTCAGTTTCCCTCTCTTTTTCAAAATTCAAATTTTGCATTTTTCAACAATCTTGGTAGGGTTCAATTTTGAGATTGCAACTTTAATTTGGGCCTATCTACAGATCGTAAAATCACTCAATTTTTTTAGATTAGCTTTAAAATTATCATAACTTTCATCCCTGAAAATTTCAAAACAAGTTGCGAGGACCGTGTGCACTCCGTTCGCCACGGTCCCCGACATTTTTTCTGAAATTTCGGGAGATTGTCCTGATTGTATTTAACAGCTTAAATCTAGGAGATTGGCTGATTTTATTGAAATTTGCTACCTCTAAATTCAAAATCTTCTCTCTCTCTTTAGTGCATGAGTTTTACAACAATAAGCCCTACTTACACTATTCCCGTTAGGCGAAGCCTTAGAATTAAGTCTTTCCAAGGTTTAATTACTGAGGAGATGGAACCTAATTTGAATGGCCCTTTTAACAAGGACACGGGTAATTCCTCTAATCCTCTTAATGATGAAGAAGCTCTCCATGAGGTTTATGTAGAACAACTTTCAAAATTGGATAACCAATTTGATGATTTTCGACAATGGATGTCTCAAGAATACCTCGATAGTCAAGCTCTTCCCTTAATTGAGGGTCTAAAACGTATGGTTCAAAATGATAAGAATGGAATTGATATTTTGCATAGTATTGCACACATTGTGGATTCAAATGTGATGCCTATGAAGAGTTGTGCTGAAACTTTGGGTTATACACAACCTCCTACTGAAGTCAATCATTCTATCCCTTTGACAACTTCTATTGCTAGTATACCTACTTTTACATCAAACATAATGACTACTTAAATACAAGACATTCCACCTATGATCACCAGTCACGGGGGCAATCCTTCTTCTTCCATTAACCCTCTTCCTTCATTTAATCCGACTTCTTCATTCATTCCTTCAATGAGTGTCCCTATTACATCTCCACAAATGAACCTGGCACAAGGGGGCAATTCGTTTAACCATTCCATTCCTCCTTGTAGTGTTCCTCCTTTCCAATCATCTCCTATGACTAAATATCATAGTGTCCTGCCACCTTATTCTCAATCAATACCTTCTTTCAATAACATAATACCTCCATCACAATCTAACACGTCTAATATGAACTCTTCGACTGAAGCAACCATTAACAATCTTGCACAAACTATCTCTTCTTTACAACAACAAATTGCCTCTATGAATCAATCTAAGTTTAGTGTGCCCACATTTGATGTTGCGAGCCCACTTTCTCTTGACATTGTTCAAGCTATTCCCCCTAAGCATGTTGAAATCCCATAGTTGGAGCTTTATAATGGTAAAGGTGATCCTCTAACACATGTTAAGACCTTTCAAACAATATGTATTGATTTTGCTCATGACCAAAGGTTGCTTGCAAAACTGTTTACTAGAACATTAAGAGACAAGGCTCTACAATGGTATTGCTCATTGCCTTCCTATTCTATTACTTCTTTCCAACAACTTGCAAATGCTTTTATTCAACAATTTCAAAACAAAATAAGTCCTAAAGTTACTTTGATTGATTTAATGCATTGTAAACAAGGTGTTAAAGAAAAAGTGACTGATTTCATTGGTAGATATAAGTATTTGTATGCTCAAATTTCTTTTCCAGTACCTGACAATGATATTCAAAGAATCTTTATTTCTAATTTACAAAAAGATATTAGAGAAAAACTTCCGTTTTCTGAGTTTACTTCTTTCCAACAGTTGTGCGCAACTCTTCACAATTATCAACTGACTGTGAGTCAAATGGAACAAACAAATCCTATGGCTCCAAGTGATAAGGGTGATAGTAGTCAACAACCATTTGGGAAGTTTAAACCGAACAGAGAGTCCATTAAATTCAATGAAAACATCATCAACAACAATGTGAATGCAACATCAGGGGTGCCTCCTATTTCTAAGTTTTTCAAGAAAGAAAGAAAGTTTACTCCTTTGAATGAATCATTGCATAGTATTATGAATAAGTTATTGGAACAAAATGTGCTTACCCTCCCTTCTATAAAGAAAATAGATCCTGTAAAGATTAATTCACCCTATTTTGATAACAAATCCTTTTGTCAATTTTATCGTCAACCTGGGCATGATACTGAAAAATGTTTTGCTTTAAAGGGTAAAATTCAAGATTTGATTGATAATAATACTATCTTTTTTTCAGGTGTGAATGATAAAGGCAACACATCTGTAGCTCCTCCTAACCAAATTATTAAGATTTTTACTGATCCATTACCTTCTCATACCTCTAATGTGATTGAGACTAATGATTCCTCTTTCTCACCTGATAGTCTTGTGTCTATGACTTCGAATGTGATTAACTTTGTGGAACAACAAAAAAATCCTTGAAGAACCTTCCATCACATTTGATTCTAGTGAAACTATCAGGGCACCTGATGGTCCTCTATATATAGTTGCAAAATTCAAGAATACACCTTGTCATGGCGTGCTTATTGATCCTTCTTGTATGGTTAATATCATTACTGAAGAATTTCTTTTTACTTTGCAATTGAATCAAGTGATCTATGACAAAAAAAATGTGGTTGTGAAATTATTTGATGCATTTTCTTCTCCTGTAATTGGTTCTATTACATTACTTATTGAGGTCCATAACAAATCCCTTGACGTGAGCTTTGCTATTATTCCATCATCCAAACAATTTCATGTGAAGCTAGGCTATCATTGGCTATCTTCCATGAAAGCTATTGCTTCTCCCATTCACAAGTGTTTGAAATTTCCCCATAATGGTGAAATTGTTACTATCAATCATAGTCTCTTTAAACCAGCTAAAAGAACTTCTAGCGGTCCTATTGATTATTTTTGGCCTAAACAATTCCAATCTCTTCCACCACGAAGTGATCATCTTTTCAAATCTTATCAAAAGTGGAAAAAAGATATGATCCTATCTCTAAGTGAACCTAGAACACCCAAACTTGATATTCTTATTGATCTTGAGAAGGAAGTTCTTCCTTTGAAAGATAAAACTAATGTCTTTCCTCAAGAAGATTCCCAACCCATCCCTATGGATGTGACTATGTCTATGCCTATTAAACTTTCTAAAGGTAGACCCATACCTCCTCATCATGATGGACTTGGTCTCCTTCCTAAACCAAATATTCCTCCTTTATATGGAGCAGTTCCTCCTCCTTCCTCTTATAGAGAGAAGAGACCTTCCTCTTCTCCTATTATCCAACCTAAGAGACCACAACCCAAACACCCAAGTGATAAGGATGAGAACATTCCTCCTCCTCAATCTTCTCAACTTCCTACTAAGACTAGACAAAATCGTTCTGCATGTGAACGCTGACGAAAGCGTCGTCTTAGAGCTTGTGCAATTGCTTCTCAAACTTTTCAATCCCCAAAAACACCTTCAGCTAGCATTATTCCATTTTCTCCTCAGCCGAAAATTGAGCCAAAATCTCCTAAACATAAGATGCATGATGGTCTTGATCCTGTGTGAGTTAAAGATCCTATTTTTATAAATCTTGATGATGATATAGATGAAAATGTTATTCATGATGAAAATGTTACTTCTCTTCATTCTGATAGTGAATATGAATATGTTGATGTTGATAACCATTTATCTAACGAATTTTCTAAAGCACTTATCCTAGCTCCTACACAAGAACAACATGGCTTGGAACATGAACATAGCCCTTGTTTGGATCTTGTGATAGCTCCATCTACTATGTTGGATGTTCCTCCTCTAGCGTGTTCCCTACCTTCCTGAAATATTGATCAGCAAGATCGGGGGGTGGATGACGTGCTAGACTAGTTTCATCAGCATAGCAGACTCTCTCGTCCTCTCTTGATCTCTTTTGTTACTTCTTCTATGTGTTATTCTCATTCTTCTATTTTGTTGTCCTTAGTGTTGTCTACTTGAGGATGATGCAAAGCATTGAGATCTCTTTTGGTCTCTCTCATGTTGACTCAAAAGACACATGTGTTCCCTTCTTCTAGGTGACCTTCCTTGATTGGGGAATGAAGAACAATTATGCATACATACATATGATATACATGAATTATCATACAGCATACTAACCCCAAGGAAAGTGAAGTCACCTTGTGCTTTGTGTTTTGTGTCTATTATCCTTGGGCTTATCTCACACTTGGGGGCTAAATCCTTGTGATAACGTGCTCCTTTCCCTTCTCATTTCCTATATGTATCACTACCTTAAAGCAATCACCCCCGATGAGGTGTGTGCGATCGCTTTAACGTAGGGGGCATACACCCCATTCATATCTCTTCAAGATACTTGAAAGTTTCTTGGCAAACTTAGCTTTGCCTTGAAAATTTTTGATATCTTTCTTGCATGACTCATAGTGAGGGAACCTTACTACTGATAGTCATGGTTCTCCCTCATGATCTTCCCTTTTACTTTGTCAATCGAAGTCGTAAGATCCTTAGTCCACTGGGGGCTTGGTATATCTTGCCTCCTTGACATGGTGAAAGTCTTTCAATGTTGTTTCCTTGTACTTTACCGGAAGTATGGGCGTACACTTATACTCCCGCTAAAGTGGGGGCTAAATGTAGCATCCTAAAATTGTGACACTTGCAATTTTGACTACATTTGGGTCTTCACAATGGCGGTGCAATGTTGAACCTGAATGGAGACTCTGAAACCTATTTGTGACACCAAAAAACTACATCCTTTTGCACCTTGGCCTAATCCTCCTTGCACCCTGCTGTCCCGGGAGGTGGGACCATGGCGCCCAGCACCCTGGTCCCTGGCCCTATTTTGGGCCTGGTCTCTTGTTGGGCATTGGGTCTTTAAGTTTGCAAATTGGAAAATAATGCTTCTAGGTCGGCCTAAGGTTGGAAAAATCAGTCTCCTAACCCTAATTGACAAGTATATAAACTACATTTCCTCTCCCAAAAGAAAGAGGAAAAACATATGCAAGCAAGAGGCGGAAGCGATATTCAAACATTCAAACATTCAAGCATTCAAGCATTCCTTCAAGCAATTGAGCATTCTAAGCCTCCATTCAAGGCTAAGTGTTGCATTCAAGACAAGGATTCAACCATTGAAGAGGAGATCACTTACAACATACAAAATACAACATTCATTACACCTTTGCATGTAAGAATACAAACATTCTTACAACAAGGTATCAGTACTTGTTTACATTACAAACATTTACATTTACAACATTCTCATTTCTTGGTTAATTCCAAAATTGGGGTTTGACCTAAAGGCAAACCCCTAATCCCTAACCCCCTAATCATCCTCTCTTTTCTATGTGTAGGTTGTAGGTATGTGGCTGTAATTGAAGATCTGGAATCCTTGTGCAGAGATGAATAGATCCCCCTTCATTTTGCAGATTTTTCGGAGGACCATGTGCACTCTAGGCACCATCGTCCCATCAACTTTCGCTCAAATTTGTAGGACAGCATCATCTTGACATTTTACTACTAATTTCAAGTCCGCAGCTTCATCCCATATCCCTATCTTTGTTTATAAGCAAATCTTTCCTACTTCACATGTACTCCTAGTTCAATCTTTCTATCTACATTCTTTACAAAAGAGGGTATCCTTGGTGTCTCAACCCTTGAAACTCATTTAGAGTTCAATCTTGCATTGTGTGGGATTGGATCTTGTGAGTTTCAACCCCCTCTTTTGAATGTAAAGTCCCTCTTAAGTGAAAACCGTCAATCCTAGTGACCTCCTTTCTCTCTCCTTGGAGTGGGGGAAACACCTACGGTTCGATTTTCCGCTTTATAGTAACGTGCATGAGATCATGAAAGATAGTAGTCATGGCTCTTTGATATGTAGTGCCTACATTCTTGAGCCCAAAGGGCATGAAATTCTAGTAGAAAGTTCCCCAAGGACAAGTAAATGTTGTTTTGTGCTAATCCTTAGATGCGATTTTTATTTGATTATAGCCGGAGAATCCATCCATCAAAGATAACATTGCATGACCTGCTATGAGATCTACAATCAGGTCAATATTTGGTAATGGAAAATCATCCTTAGGACAAGCTTTATTGATGTCTCTGAAATCTGTGCATATTCTGATGCTACGATCTGGTTTGCTGATAGGTACTAAGTTGGAGATCCATTCAGGTTAATCAATTGGGCGTATGAATCTGACATCCAATAATTTTTCAAGCTCTGCTTTGACTAATAATGCCACTTGTGGATGCATCTTTCTTAATTTTTGTTTCACTAGTTTTGCCCCTAGTTTGACTGTCAAATGATGCATTACTAAATCCAGATCCAGTCCAGGCATATCAGCGTATGACCATGCAAAATTTACTTGTCGCTCTATGAAGAAACTTATGAACTTTGATCTTTCTATCTCTATCAGAGAATGTGCTAGGAATATGTTATGTGGAATTTCTTCTATACCAATGTTTGCTTTGATGGTCTCCTCTACCAACATAGAAGATTTTTCTTCATATGATACCAGGAGAATGTCGAGCCTTCCATCTTTGAGTGCCTTAGAGAGGTTTTTTCCCTCAGATACGTCCTTTATTTTTACTTTTTTGGGGTCAGACAGTGCCACAACGTAGTTTTCACCATAAGACCCTTGATTTGTTTTTATTTTTATATTTTTGTGACTGGAAAGCCCAACACCCTCACCAAAATATGCCACGTTGTTGAGTTCTATAGTGTATCCTGCCTTATGGTCCCCAGGGGGAAGGTCATCTCGTATGCCTAGATAGTCAATAAAGGCTTCATCATTTTGGAATGTGTCGAGCTATACAGGTCCTTCATGGTCCCAGTCAATAAGTTGGTGATGAACAAGGGGAAGGCCTTTGATGTTTTCAAAGTTAGCGGAACTAAGGGTGAAGATGCAGTTATATTCAGGTATGTCAAGGTAATTGTCAAGGTCATCGTTTCCACTCTTCTCATCTATCTTGATCATGAATGAATCCAAACTATCATCACTAGTAGTGCATTTTGAGATGGGTGTCCTCAGTCTTTGTGTTTTTGAACTAGAACCAAGAGGCAAGGACTATGTGGGATCCTCAGGGGTTGCTTCTTGACAAACTTTGAATTTTTTATAAAATTCTTCTTCTTCTGTGGGTTCACCTGGTTCTCTGAATGTCTCAATGAGTTCATAATCATTGGAGGATTTGTCTAAATCCCATTCCCATTCATTTGAGTCTGTGGAATAGTGATTCTCTTGTTGATTTTTGGTAGCTTTGATTTGTGATGCTTCTTCCATCTTTCGAATGTTTACCTTGGAAAACATAAAACCAAGTCCTTTCAAGCATTCCTTTTTGGATGTCAATTTGGGTTGCAGAGGTTGAATGATACCTTCCTTTCTTAAGCCAAGAGGACTTTTGCCATCATACCCAAATTTTTGTAGGATCTTGAATCCTTTGTCATATTTTTCACGTGGTATGCTGATGTGATCTTGTGTGCCATTTTCAGGGTCTTTGTAAAGCATTTTGTATAAGTCTTCTTCTTCTAGGTCACCCCATCTATGGAAGATAGTAGGATCCCATTTGAGTGTTATGATAGATACCCATTTAGAAGGATGTGGTTGTCCATATTATTTTGGTGAACTCATAACTTGTTGTAAGAAAATGGTTTGATTCAAAGTGTATTCACCCATGCCCTTGTCCTAAAATTTCCCTTTAAGCTCACCTTGTTTTGATGTTGAAGGTTTTAATGATTCAGGATCAATGTATGTAGAAGAAGGGACAACTTCTCTATTACTTGGAATGGTCATCTCAGATTTTGGTCTCAAGTTATTGCAGTATATAAATGGAATAGGATCACCATTTACTATTATTTCAACACCATTGTGAGGAAACTTAATGCATTGGTGGTATGTAGATGGGATTTTCCTCATCTCATGAATCAAAGGACATCCTAGCAATATATTGTATGTGAGATCCAGATCAAGAACTTGACAAACCACATCCTTTGTAACTGGCCCAACTCTGAGAGGTAAAGTGATTGTGCCCTTGGATGAGTGCTCTTCATCATCATATGACTTGATAGTAATTTTATTTGTAGAATTCACAACTTTATCTGAATATCCCAATTTTTTAATAGTGCTCAATGTACAAATGTTTAGACCTGCTCCTCCATCTATCAAGACTTTTTTTATTCCATGTTTGTGTAGGAAGCTTCAATGTGTAAAGGTGAATTATGTGGTTGGCTCACAGAGGCGTCATCAACTTCTATAAATGTGAGGGAGTGTAGAACAGAAAGGTATCCCACCATGGCTTGAAACCGGTCCATGTTCAGATCAGTGGGGACAGAAGTGTCTCTCAAGATTTTGTCAAGAATGGCTTTATGTGCGGGGGATATGCATAAAATCTCAAGGATGGAGATAAGTGCGAGTGTCTTCCCTAACTATTCTACAAGGTCATACTCAGGTTTGGTTGATGAGGAAGCAATGTTTTTAGCTGGAGCACCTTGCAAAGTGAATTTACCTCAATGAGTTCTGACATTACATTCAGAGGTGGGCTCGGAAGAAGATCCAATGCCTTTTAGGACAATCTTGGGTCTTTGGGTAGAATTCTCAGGTGTTTTATCCTTTATGATAATGGTAGAGACATAATTATCCATTGAAATGTGATTCATAGTTGAATCATAGTTGTAGGATGCTCTGGTATAATTGGTTTGCTCATCTGTGGCTTTGGCTTTTACCTTGTTATGTTTTGTGAATGGTTCCTTAAACATCTCATGTTCTTGGTTGGATGAGTGTCCCTCAATCTCAATTCCATCTCTATCAATGAGATCTTGTATGATGTTCTTTAGTCGATGACAATTTCTTGTCTTATGGCCTTTGCTCTTACGAAATTCACAATATTCATCATCATTCCACCAATTTGGTTTAACTTTTGGCTCATATGGAGGCAAATCTGGAATTGTTATTATTTTGTTTGCCACTAACTTCTTGAAAACTGACTCAAGTGGTTCTCCCAATGGGGTGTACTTCCTTCATGATTTGGAAGTTGTTTGAGTATTCACTTGAAGTTTGTAGAGCTTGATCCTGAAAAAACAATTTTGGGTCATACTATATTGGCATCAACAACACCATCATTGACTGTGTTCTTGTTTTTATTCCAAAATCTTGGCTTGTCTTTTCCTTTATAGTCCTCTTTGTTTTCTTTGAATATCTTAATGACTCCTTGTTCAATTAGGACCTTCTCTATTGCTAAGCCTTTTTCAATGACATCTTTGAAGGTGGACAAACAAGCTTTTCTTAGGTCATAACTAATGTCTTTGTTAACATTTTGGGTGAACATCTCTACCATTTATTTTTGTGGAATTTCACAAGAGCATCTATTGGCTAAATTCCTCCATCTTTGTAAAAATGATGAAAAAGACTCTCCATCCTTTTGCTTGGTGTTGCACAAAGTAGTGATTGATATGTCTATCTCTATGTTGTATGATAAATGTTGGATAAATGCCTTTGCTAGATCACCCCATGACTTAATTCCAGGTGGAAGTTGGGAGAACCATTCCATACCTTGACCACCTAAGCCCTATGGGAATAATCTCATCAAATATGTCTCTTCTACTACTACCTCAATGCAAGCTGTGAAAATTGTCTTATATGTGCCTTAGGATCCCCTTTTCCTCTATACTTATCAAACTTAGGTGTCACAAAGTGTGTAAGAAAAAGGAGGCATTGGAATGCTTTTGTCAAATGGGTAGGGACATATGTCTCTCATTGTGTAAGTTGGCTTCGGTGTATTTATGTCCTCCATTTTCTTTTGTAAGTCCTTGATTTGGTGTTCCAAATTGTTCTTAGGTGGAGACCAACTTCTTGAACCATATCCCAAGCCTAAGCCACTGTGTGGAGGAGGAGCATGTTGCATATATGGATGGTATTGATCATGCACATGTTCATATGGAGGAGGTCTATAATGATGTTTCATATATGGACCACTTGGTATAGAGTCATGGTGAGGAATGGAATATCTGCTTTGTCCATGTATACCATACTCTATAGGATTGTCATGAGTTTGTTCTAATGTGTTTACCCCAAATTTGATGCGGGGTTTCCTTGTGTCCAAATTTTGAGCATGCCTTTGGATATCCAATTGCTTTGGTTGTTGGTCCTTAGCATTGGTATGTGATTGAGTATAATTTTCTGCATAAGACTTCCATAATGGTCTACAAAGGTAAGTGTCATATGCTTGACCATGTGTGCATGGGACCTCAGGTTTTTGAAACAAAGATGATGGTGATTTAGGCACAAGATGTGGTCCTCTATTGCCTCCACTATTAGGCCTCCTTTGATCCATGTTGAGGTGAGGTTGTTGCAAAGGTTGATTTTCCATTATTTGAGACATGTCAAAAATCATGAGGGATCTTGGCTCCAATTTGTGCCATCACTTGTAAGAAATATTGTATATCTCTCCTTATTATTTCCTCAACCAATCGATTAAAATGGGGATCCATAATGGAGTTTTCCACTTCTGTGGAATGTACTGAAATGTTGTCCATATTGTCATTGTGTGTATCATTGTTGTTTGTAGTGTCCATGTTCTCAACATTTGGAATGTTTCTGTAGGCATCCATGTCAAGTAATGTGGTATGATCAGAATTTAAAAAGTCATCATTATCATACTCACAGGCAGTCATGTTTGTGGACTCTTGAGCCTCTTTAGCTTCTCTCCTAGATTTTTGGGAACAGGTTTCAACCATGAACTAGGTCTTGACCAAGATGTGTGAGACTAGATGAAAATGGAAAAGAGTATGGAAGACCAAAAGTTGGATGGAATGTAAATGAATCTGAAGTGTACTTGCAATGTCCAAAGTGTAATACCAAGTATGTATGTAGTAGAGTAGGTGTGACTTCCAAAGAGATGATAGTTTCTCTTGATGAGGTAAGTTGACCTTGACTCTAAGTAAGACCAAATGAGACCCAAAGGTGATAGACCTTGATGAGGGACCACTTAGCAAAATGTTGTTGTATGTAGTGTGTTGACAAAGTATGATGAGGACAAGCAAGTGACCTTTTGACTCAAGTTTAGACAAATGTGAATGTAATGCAAGGTGTAAAGCAATGATGAACTTTGTGAGACCCAAAGGTAGGTTGAATTCTAGATGAAAACCTGGAGAGATAACCTAGGAAGCTCAATAAGTCTGAAACTGATTGCTCTTGTTTGTTGGACTATAAATTTTTTCAATTCTGAACACAGACGTGCCTGTATACTTCATAGACACGCTTAAATGACACAAACACGGTTCTGTCAGACACAGACACGTTTTTGAGATTTTGTAAATGAATGTTGCTCAAGAAAACATAGATGCATTTCTGCCCTTCACATACACATTTATATGACACAGACGCAACTATGTCAGACACAGACGCGTTTCTGAAAATTGAGTGCAATTTTTCCAATTCGTGAAGTTGTTTTGTTATGATCCAATCTGAATTTTTGATTGTTTTTTTTTTCATGACAAGAGGACACAATGTTGATAGAGACTCAATGTTTTCAAGTGTTTAGAATCAAAATGACTCAAATAAAATTGTGTTGTTTGATGTAAAAATGTTTTGCATACACTTGAAGACACAAAAGACACAATGTTTTGATGTTTGGTCTTGAATGTTTGATAGTTCAAAATAAGACAAGCACAATTCCTATGGTTGGCTAGGACAATAGTTGTTGATCCCACATGAGGCTACGCTATTCAGAGTAGATACTTAGATGCTTGACCCCACTGGATCCACCTTCGACACTCACTTCTTGGGGTAGCCAAGCATCAGTCCCCATGAAAACTCCTCGTGGCAAAATTTGTATCTCTACTAAGAACCGTATGTGTGTGGGCCGCTCTAGAGGTCCGACCTCCTGCCCCAACAACTAGAAGGATTTTATCTTCTAAAAAAAAGGTGCTAGTAAGGGCATCCACTCATGTGGCCATACATGCAACACTTTTAGCTTTATAAATACGAAAGGCTCCCAACCAGTAGGGGTTACGCCCTACAACTGATCAAATAAATTTGATCAAACGGGTTTATGGGGAGACATAGTGTCGGTATGAACTAATCATCACACATTATCCATAGTTTTCACCATGGATATAGTTGTTTATAGTGGTTCAGAAGAGGTGGGTTTTCCTCACTACCACTTGGGTCGTTCTCTCCTCACTAGTAGTCCTAATGATCACATGGGGAGACATGCCCTCTAAAGATTAAACAAAAAGAGCCTATTGCTCAAGACACAAAAGACACTAGTTCAATTTTAGTGCAGCAATTGAAGTGTTCGATAATCTATGAAAACAAGGCACACAATAAAGATCAAAAAACCCTTGCCAAGGTCCTGCAACAAAGATTTGTCAGTACTTTGGATTGTTTCAAATGCTCAACCCTTCCTGCGAGCACACAAGTTAGGTAAATTTTTTAGATCCAAAAAAATTTGTGAAATAGGGGCCTTCGACAAAACGATTTTTCTTTCAAGACAAGCTTCACCAATTTTGTTAGCTAGATCTGAAGATGTTAGCCGTTAGCTCAAAATAAACCAGATCTGAAATCTGAATAATGAAATAAAACCCTAAAATTGGATAAAAATATCAAAATGCAAACAAATGAACATAGATGTGATTCTACCTCTTTAACACCTCACAGACACATTTTTGCAACAACAAAAAAATGCAAAACAGAAAATCTGCAAGACACAGACATGATTAAAATGACCACAAACGCAATTATATCTCACAGACGTGCCTGAAATGAAAACCTGCAATATGGAAAATGAAAATATTGTCAGCAACATAGACACAATTAAGAGGTTCATAGACGCGGCAGAAAATAAAAAACGCGATCTCAAAATGCGTAGACGCGGAAATGTCGAAATGTTGTCAAAAATGTCAGATCTGCAACTTCAAAAATACAAAATCTGCAACAAAAGATGTTAAATGCAAAAAGGGACAAGAGTCCCACCAGGCATGCCAAAATGTTTATGGTGAAAGTGGAAACAACAATATTGAAAGACTAAATAGATTCAACCACAAAACCCTAGCCTAACAACAACAAAGATCCACCATAACATATGAAGATTACCTAAGACAATGCAAATCAAGTGAAATCACAAAGATTATACCATCACATGTCCAATAGGGTTTGAATCTCCACTCTTCCTATCTCCATTGATCTTGCTTGATATAATTGCTCTCAAATTTTATGTGTGCACAAGAACTCAACAAAGAACAGAAATGTGGATGATAATTAGATCGCATATGAAAGTTCCAATGCTAGTGTAGTTGAGTAGTCATTGATTACAAGGGGGGGGCGTTGATAATGAAGGAAGCATCTCCTTATATAGAAGATGTAGACACTTAAAAATAATTATTAATTCCTAACATAATTAATTAATTTAATTATGTTAATTCAAATTCTCCTCAATATTAATTAATTATAAGTAATATTGTCACTATAGTATGTGACTAATTTATTTAATAAATCAACCCCTTTCTTTGTTCTTCTAAAAATTGAATCCTCACAAATCTTCCTCCTAGCTAATTAATTTCAATTAATTAGTTAACCCACATAACCCCTCCAAATCATCTTCCTAATTTATCATTAGCCTAATAAAGTCTTCTAGAAACTCCCTAAACCCACTTAACATTATTTTGCTAATTTTTAGTTCCCCCACTCATTCTCTCTCCTATTCAAATCCTCCTACAAATCATGTCCCACCTAATTCTTCCTCTAAACCCCTCCTAATGAGTTGCTAGTTGCTAATCATCACGATTAGCCACAAACTCAACTCCTTGTCCCTTCCATCCAACTGCTAGCTTTTAATGCTCTTTTCCTAGGTGAATGTGAGATTTTCAAAGCCTCACATTCCTTTAGGCATCCCCTCTCCCAAGGAAATTTTAATTCCTTCTTATTTCTCCAATCCCCATAATCATTCCTTTTAGGGGAATTTTAAATTCCTCATCCCCATTCTTCAAGGAACGTCACATCCCTTGCTCCTCTCAAGGCACATTGGGAAGTCTTCCCAATGCATCTTTCTCTTCTCAAAGCACCTTGGGAAGTCTTCCCAATGCACCTTGAGGAGTGTGGAGACAAGAAATGCCTTTAAGGCATATCTCTTGGTCTCCACACCCTCTCTTGGGCCTTATGTGAGCTCACAAGCAATCCTAGCCCTCCATCTTGGATCCATCCTAACCATCCATTTTTCTTCTCCTTTTCCTATAAATTGAGGACTCCATCCCTCCATTTTTCATCTCCAAGCTTAGTAATCTTATGCTGCCCTTTTGAGCCTAGGAAAATCATCTTAGCAACCTTACCATGTCAAAATCATATCTCATCCACACTTAATCATCTCATCCACATCATCCTCCAAAATCCATTTCATATTGTGCACAACATTGGAGAGCCATCCACATCAAGTGGAGCATCATCCAAGGGTGCCTTCACTTCATCAAGCTCCATCTGAAGGAGAAGGTATAAGGTTTGTGAGGTATATGCATTTCATTCTTGTTTTGAGCATTTCAAATTATGTCTTTCAATTTCATATGATTATATGTTTGATTTGCATATTTGTTATCTAATCCACCTCACTAGTCCTTTCCCCTCTTCATTTTAGCATGCTCGGTGGGACCCACATCCCTAAGAACTAATAATATTATGAATTTTTGTGAGTTGTGAGATGCAGGTTCTGGAACAATGCGAGAGACTACAAAATAGCACGAGCGACTCAGGTTTAGCACGATAGAAAACCTACTTCGGCATGAGCGCAGGCGCATCAACACAACCAACCTAACATATTTTATATTTTTCTCGCTTGTTTAAAACTTAAAATTTTACTATTTGTTTGTTTCTTTACCGCGAGCACAAGCGTTTTAGCGCAGGCCATTTTTAATCAGCGCGAGTGCAAGCATTTTTATATTATTCCTGCCTAGCTATTTGAATTTAAATTTTAAAAATTTTACCTGCTAACTCCCACAGGTCTCTGTTTTAAGGTCCAACACGAGCGTTTCCAACCAGTGCGACAGATAGGTATATAGTCCTTTCCTATTCTGTGTGTTCTGTCATTTTTCATTTTACTGGTTTATTTAGTTCAGCGAATATGTAGGCATTTCGATGCCTGCACAGGCATTTCAGCGCGACTGACTGCACTTTAGCGCATGCACTGTGTAAAGTACAGTTAGGACTAATTTCCATCTTTTCAGTTTTGTAGTTTAATCCGACTGTCCAAGGCTAAAAAAAATCAGAAAAACTACTAATCCTGCTGTTTTGTAGGTTGCCTAGCAGATTCAACAAATGTTGTGCATTTTTTTAAATTAGGCACCTAGATATTAATTAAAATTGAACGAACCATTGTCTTACATGTTTTTAAGAAAAGCGTAAATGTAGGAGAGTATGCTCTCATCTAACTAGACGATCAGAAATCCAGACCCTCCAAACTTTTCTTATTTGATTGCGTGTTTACCTCTAGCGAGCCTACCCTCCCACCTTTCTCTTTGAGAAGGTAAGAGGGGAATGACCTAAGTGAGTACACCCGAACCTAGGGTTCCCAACTCACTATAATAAATAGGCAATTGACTATGAAATGGTCAATGGTTGGGGCTATATGAGAGTTCACTCTTACATTGGGTTCTTAGTAGGATCCTAGAGATCTCAATCACACTTGTGTGACTACTAAGTTCTTGGTGCTTCATTGGGCTATAGGTCTCAATTGCGCTTGCACAACTATGAAGGGTAGCTCCTAACGGGAAGACTTACTAAACACCTTGTTTATAGTGGCCAAAAACTTTCTAGTCATTGGTGCAGGAGGTCAGACCTCTGAAGCCGCCCATATTTTTATGGCCCTTAGTAGAGACACAAAGTTTTCCATGAGGAGTTTTCATGGGAATTGATGCTTGGTTGCCCTGATAAGTGAGTGCCATGGAGGGGAGCCAGTGGGGTCAAGCATCTAAGTGTTCACTCTGGGTAAGCGTAGTTGGGAAACCAATTGGGATCCAATGACTATTGTCCTTGCCAACCTTAAGAATGTTGTATATGAGCATGAGTGTCTTTGAGATAATATGCATTTGATCATTGTGTTTGCTTTGTTTGGTACATACTTGCCAAGAGTAGACTAAAGATACATCACTATTCCCCAAAAACTTTGCAAAAAAAAAAAGGAACACTTGTCAAGACACAAACAATTGTCCAAGTCATTACCCACACAAAGTCCAAAATTGCATCAAAGCTCCATCCGTCCCATACTCCATAAACCCAAGTGAGAGGATAAGAGTCCAACCTCCCTGTCAAGTTTGTCCTTTTGAAACACCAACTATCATTGAAATCTAGGTGGTCGTGTCCCTTCATACAACTTTCCATTTGAATTGATCCTCTTTTGAGTCATGTTCATGCCAAGAACAACCTAGTCATCAAATTTCTTCTAAGTCATCACTATCACACCTCCTCAATCAATCATCCTCAAATTTCCTAACGAATTAGCATATCAAATCAATCTCTGACCACTATCAAATCAATTTATCAAAATCCAAATCCAATCATCCTTTAATCCAATTTAACCTCACATCAAGGTTGCATACCTTGTGAAGTTCCATTTAGACCTCATCATTAATCAATTGGATCGCGTGCTTGAAGAAGAATCCTCTCCAAGTATCTTTTGCCTAATCCTTTTGAGTTGATCAAGACTCTTAACTCATGTCTTTACTTTGCCTAGGGTCATTAGTCAACCCTTGGTGTAAGAGGGGCTTTCTAATCATCATTCGCAAGTCTAAATTCTACCCAACTTAGTCATTACCTTGCTTGTGGTTTCATCCACCACCTAAAATCCTCATCCAAGGACTAAGGTGTCAAATCCTAATCAAATCCGGGCTCTAATCCAGGAACCCCCACCAAATCAACAAAATCCCTTGTCATCAAAGACAAAATCCAAAATTCTACAAACATATTACTAAGTCCTTTCATCAAGATATTTCCTCCTCTAATCTTTTCTAACTCTCATAGTGTATGGTCACAACTCGATCCCAAAAGAAAAAGATGGCTGAACAACAATATGGCATGCCAGACATTAGTGTCCTATATGAAGATCCCACACAAGACCCTATACAAAGTGGGGAACCTAGAAATCAAGATCAAAGCCAAAATCCTAACATGGTTAGCCAAGATGAACTCTCCCCAGAGGTGCAAACCTTTCTAGCAGACTCTTATAACCAAGAGATGGTTGAAAAGTTCATCTAACACAATCCTATTGCACTTCTAAAGACCCTCCTTGAAAATGGAGCTCAACTTCCACCTGAATTTGATAAATCCACTCTCAACCTACAACCACAAGGGGATCTTACATCCACACAAAGTGTTGTACCCGCTCCTCAAATTCAATCAATCGCAGCCCCATCAATCATCCAAGCTCAATCAATGTCATTCGCAACACCTCCTACCGTGGTCTCCATCCCACCTTCTTCCACTTTACCATCTGTACCACTATCAAATCCAATCTCATCCATCCTCCAACACACTTCTATACTACCTCTTTCCATTCAACCACATATTTCTATTCCACAAACTGTTAGGCCCAATATGGAAAGCTAATGTACTGAGAGGGGAGGGGTGAATCAGTACTTCAAAACTTTTCTTCAATAATAACTTTACTGTTATGCATAAATTGAATAGTGGAGTAACATAATATAAAGCTAAAACAAATAGATAACAATCATACATGATTCACTCCATAACACATATATTTTGGTTACGTAGAAACTCTTGGTTAGAGAGCAAAACTGTGGTGGGGATGGCACCCACAACTTCACTACTGCAATAATAAAGAGTGCTTGGTTAGAGCTACATGTTTAGCTATTTTTGATAGCTTACCCTATTAGGAGTAATAAGATCTGTTAGATCTACCTTGCTGAAGGATTTTATAACACTTAATCTAAATGCTACACCTGGTTAGAGGCTTTACAATTTATAGACTTGATTAGAGTCTTTTACCCTATTAAAGGTTTCTCTTACAACTTCAAAATATTACAATAAAATCATTACAAATATCTGCAACTTTACGTCTGGAATGTTATAGTAGATTCTATGTGCTCAGAATATGATTACCTTGCTTATAGTATACCTTGGTAACCCATATAGTAACTCGGTAAACCCTTCTATTTACTCTGTTCTTTGACTGTTCTCTAAAAACCTTCTTGGTGACCTCTGTGTCTCTGTAACAATCTTCTTACACTCATGCACACACCTTGTTAATTATTAACTCATGCTGTATAAATAGATCTCTTATGACGGTGATCCATTCATTGCTTTGATCTTACAAATATGATTTATCGAATGAATAACCATGCAAGATATTTCATTGGTTAGATGACCTCAAAATCATACACAATCTTTAAGTGCAATTTCCAATGTGATAACGGTTAGATGTTCCTCAATCTTGTAACATGTTTTCATATGTATGTCCAAGTTCAATGAATTTGGTAACATGTTTAACTCGATGTATATCAACTCGGTGTGTCATCTTTGCTTCTCGGTAGACATGAAATGATACTCGGTAGACAGCTCGATGTATACTATGTTTTGAGACTACTTTCTTCTATAATTGACTAGACTGTGCATATCGACTAAATATTTTGGTAGTAGTAACCGACTAGAGTATATAGTATAACTTTGACATAAAAATAATGGCAACTTGATAAGTAGTAACAATCTCCCCTTTTGACATTAGTTGAGATGTTTGACAAAAACTACTTTCAAAGTTATAACTCAAAATCTATATACTTGCAAAATTTGACTATACTGATAGTATGTACAATAGTCAATAAAATAATATATCCAGATATACTCCCCTTATCGATATACTATACAAAACTCTAATTTTGCATGTTTGGTGATTAATGTTCTGTGTGCTGCTCTTGATCTTTGCTTACTGTCCTGTTCACTACTCGGTTCACTACTCTTGGATACTCTGCTTGCTTTGCTCGGTATACTCCCCCTATATACTATACTCCTTTTGTTTGATACTTTTAATACTATTTCACTCCCCCAATACTTTTTTACTCCCCCTTTTTGACAAACATCAAAACTTAATTACCATTCGGGGGTGGTAACTGATCAAAAATGGATTTGTACTTGGTCCGAGCTTCGGTGAGAGTGATAGAGAGTGCATTCTTTACACTGTCCATTAAAGAATTATGTGCTTGAATATCAACCAATAATGATATTAAGCCATCTAGAGTGCTTCCCTTTTGTGTAGTAGATAGGGAGGTGGCTCGGTTGATCTATTCTTGGACAGATGAAAGATGAGGAAGGAATAATGTCTGTAGTGTCATTATATCCATCTTGATCTTGTGTTCTTCATTTCTTAAGTCCAATTGTTGAGCCATGAGCTGTTGTAGCTTGGTATAAAAATTCTGAACTGAATTTGGCTCTGTGGTCAACTTATTTGAGAAATCGGTGATCTCTTTCTCAATTGCCTCTGTTTTATTTTTAATGTCTTTAATGAATAAAGAAAATGTGTAGAGTTTCTGAAATAAATAAAGAATGTGCTTGAGTTGAGGAGTCAACTCAGCAATAAATTTGACAAGTTTAACTTTGCCAATAGCTATAGCTTTCTATACCTCTTCTATCATTTTTGCAATGAGCTCTTTGTCTTTTAGTTTGCTCAAATACTCCGATGCATCTACTCCAGATGTCTCTATTTTTGTTAGGAGTTCATCCAGTTGAATGTGGATGGCTGCATCAGTGGATACTGTAGCTTTAGGTAGCATATCTATTAAGAGTGCTTTCACCTTCTAAAGTACTTTATTTTTGTTTTGAATGGCCATTTTCTTCTCTTGTTCGGCCTTTGCTTTGCATAGTTCACTGAAATCAATGAGTGCTTGCCCCTTTAATTTTGATATATCAACATTGGGCAAAACTATTGGTTTTGAAAAATCAACTTTAGAACTATGCTTTTTCATCTTCTTTTCTTTACCTTTCATCGATGGAACTAAGACAATGGCTTGTGAGGCTTGATGACCCTCGGTAGGTTTCTTGGTAGAGGCAACACTTTGATCGGTTTCTTTAGCCTCTATAGAGTCCTTTGGTGTCTCGGTACTCGGTGTCTCAGTTGCAACATTCTCAGTGCTAGAAGGTGCTTGAGATATCTATTCTTCAGTAGTACCTTCTCCTGTTGTAGACTTTTGACCTTTGGTGCCTTGCTCCATGTCATGAGGGGTTTTGGTTGAGATAGGTTGCTTGACTGGTGGTTAAGGCTGAACTTGTTCCAAGACTGATTCACTAGATACAAGTTTTGCATATGCATTGCCTTCTATCATTTCCTGTTCCGATGCCTCTATATCCATGACATCTTCATCTATTTGAATGGTGTCAATAGGGTCCTTCTTGGTAACATTAGGATCTTGCTCAGTGACATCAACAATTTCAATTTTAGCTTGCTCACCTACATCCTTGATTTTAAATATTTCTTGCCACTTTTCTTTTGTCTCATTTTCAACTTCAATGTACAACCCATTCATCAGTTTTAAGGCTCTCTATTTGACAAGAAACTTTGAGTTGTAGGTTGTCAGATGTTCTTTTATTTCAGCTACTAACATGTCAGGAAATAGATGAACCAGACTTCTCTCTGTGATCTATTTCTCTGAGTCCATTGCATACTTCCACCTATTATCAATATGCAAGTAAAGTTCTTTTGGAAGTGACTTTGCTAGTTCCAATGGAGCTAACTGGAATTTTAGAAGTGTGCAGATGACAGCTTCTTCAATTTGTCTCTTCTCATCATTATTTCTGGTTTCATACTTTACATATCCGAATGAACCAAATCCTCCATATTCTTTTAGATTAGCATAGAAGTTTTCAACACTATGTACATTTACCTTCTTGCTTTTGACAATCTGAAATTTGCTTGTATCCTCTAATTCGGTATCACTAGACTCTTTTGCCAAAATGAGTCTCCGAGTAGATTTCTTATAGGTCTTTGTTACCTTGGGAGTAGTAAAACTTTTTGTTTTCTTACTCGGTGAGGCTGCAGATGCTCTTGTGTTAGGTCACTTTGGAGGTGGAGTCAGTGAGGCATTTGATGTGTCCTGTTTCTTTCTCTTCAACACTTTACCCTTAGGCAATTCAGTGCTTAGTGTTATTGCTGCCTCTTGGGCTTCAGATTCCTCTTTGGTAATGGCAATGGTGCCTTTGATAGGTGTAGAGGAAGAGTCTTCTCCGAATTTCTCTAACAATGCCTTTATCATTTTTGTTGCCTTTCTTGTAGCTTTGGGTACTACAATGCTCATCTTTACCTTTTCCTTTACTTCCTCATAGGTTCCATACCTTAGCTCAGTAGCATGCCTTGGTAATGTAAGAAATGCATCAATTTGTTGTTTTGTGATGTCAAAATCAATCTCGTATCCCATAGGTGACAAAGATTGAGTTCTCGGTTCCAAAACATTCACATAACAGTAATCAGTGTCAACTTCAAAACATATATCATTTTTGTATTTCTCTACTAGCTAGGGTGGAATCTAGTATCTGTTATGCATTTTCTCTTGAAATTTTCTGAAGTAGTCATCCATAATATCATTGAAATTATCACCTAACTTCTTGATGAAGTCATTTATCTGATGGGTGATTGGTCGGTGCAGTTCCCAAAAAACTTTACTGACTAATGGAAAGAATTTTTCAAAATAGAAAAACATGCATACAAGTAATGATCCAAACTTTAGTGTATTAGCCGAGTTGTTTTTCTTCGGCTTCCTGGTGGTGTTCAGATTCTCAAATAGGTTCTTTAGCAACACCTCACATAGATCAATTTTCATTCCCTTTTTCACAATTTTGTATGCCAGGTCTACTACTGCACAGGGTACACTATTTTCCCTTGCTAATTGGAAGAAATAATAACCTATAACTCTAATGGCAAATTTTAGTTCTTCATCAGTGACATTATTCGGTTTCAATCCTCTACAATCTGATTCCACTCTGGTTAAATTGATCAATTCCTTCTGTGATATCATCTTTTGGGCTCGGGCATGATCATAAATGGGATAACCGGTAATTAGATGAATGATCCCCTTGGTAATCTTAAATGGTTGTTCTTCTAGCCACATGAAATCATCGTGAACTCTACTCAGAACAAACTTAACCCACTGGGGTTTGAACATATGGGGATAGGTTAGGGCTTCAGTTAATCCCTTGATCTTGATGTGTTCATACTTGCTATTTAATTTACCATCTGTGCATAACTCATCATAGGTGTCTTTAATTTCAACATGACCGAGTTCTTCAACACAACATTTGGTGAAGAATCTCACATCCTCGACTAACAACACTCTATCCGAGATGAGTGAAAAAGCAGTTTTGTCATCCAGTTTAGATGAAACTTTGGGAGTCAAAGAGTATTTTAGTGAGGGCTTCTCTACATTCTTGACAACAATGGGATCTTGGATCTTAGGTGCCATTGTAGATTTCAAATAAAAGCTAACAAAGAATCCTTAGGGTTTCAGGATTTTCAAATGACAAACGCTTTATACTTAGTAGATAATGGCAACTAGATAAGATTGGTAAACCAGCTTAACAATGCATTGAGATTGATATAAATACCTTGAATTTGCTTTGTAGGAGGTTTTGATCGCCTTGGATTCACTTTGCTCTGCTCTCTCAAAAACTTGGTAAGTGAAAATGACCATGAAAATGCTTTTAAGTACACATTATACCTTATCGGGCTCCGTGTTAGGTCAAAAACATTAAATGCTCTCAATTCACTTTAACTTTCTTTCCTTTTTCCGCTTTAACTGAGTAACCAAACTTCCTTCATTCGCCGACTAGACAAGTTTCCTTTATTCACCGACTTGACAACAGTTTTCCTGTATAGTGCTTTAAAAGACTTTGATAGAATTTCAAACTTTACTATTACATCTTAATTATGCAGATTTGAATTAAGTACATGATAAAATAGGAACTGTTAAGATTTAACCTTGAGATAATGCAGTCCCTTCATACCTTTACCGATTAATTTGGAATAGGTGCACCTAACTCGGTAGGTAAGGTGCTTTCTTCATTTGACACAATTTCCTTCTTTTTCCAGATCATCTTTAATTTTTATTTTATTTCCTCATTGTCTTTTCTAGGTTGCTCTCTGCAATCTCGAGCCAAGTGTCCAACTTTGTGACAATGAAAACATGCCATACCAGGATTTCTCCATGATCTTTGGTTGTTCATTCCAAACCTTATAAAATAGTTGGCACTTATATGTCCATATCTTCCACAACATTCACACCATATCCTTGTATTGTAATCCCATGGTACTGCAGAGTATTGTTGGTAAGGATTTGTGTGAGTTCAGTAACCTCTAGCATTTGCTCAATGTGCATACCACATATAGTTCTTTTGCTTAAACCAACACTTCTCGATACTATGTCCATATCTATTGCAGTTTTTACAAAACCCTTTTAATTTTTCCTTTTGATAATTGTTCACAGACTTTGTCCTACATTGATTAGATGTGTGACCATATTTATTGCAATTGTAACAATAACCATTGGACTTAGTGACATTCGGTTGCTTACCTTTTCTGATTTGACACATGTTGGTAGTGTGACCTTGATTTCCATAGTAGTTGCAAATAGGCTTCTTTCTTTTGATGTTATTCTTGTTTCCAGCTTGCTTTGATGATTCTCCTCTCTCAGTAGTATGAATTCCCTTCTCGGTAGAGTCTTTTCCTTTGTAACCAAGTCCTGCATCCTTGTTGGGTCTTCTTGTATTCAGTTGTTCATCCAACATCTTTGATGCTTCATAACTCTTCTTGAGTGTTTCTTTGGATTTCTTCTCTGATTCAAGTTCATCGGTCAACCTTGATACTTCAAGTTTCAATGCTTGATTCTCATCATTTTTCAAAATTGCTTCATGATGTGCATAACCTAGTTGATCTGGCAGATTTTGTTTAATTCCAGTCAATCTTGTGATTTCATCGTTCTTATCAGATACTAAGACTTCAAGTTGTTGTTTCTCTCTTTCTAGATCTCTTACTTTATCCTCGATTGTCCTTAATGCATCAAGATTTTCAGTCATCTATGTGCTAAAATGTTCATGTTCTCTTTTCATTGCTTTCAGTTGATCAGCCAGTGCTTTGTTCTTTTCTTTCAATACTCCAATCATTTCTTCAGTCTCTTCAAATATACTATTCTCAGATGATGTCTCAATTTGTTCTAGTAACTTTTGAGAGTCCTACAAATCATCAGATAATCTTCTTCTCACTTTCAGAGATTTTTGCATTTGCCTTTGCATGTCTGCAATCACTTGATTAGCATGATCCAGTTCTTCTTGTAGATATACAATCCTCCGAGATTATTTATAGTCTTCCCTTGCTAAGATCTTTCTCTTTAGGTAGTTAAACCCTTTTCCAAGATTGAAGCTCTGATACCAATTGTTAGGCCCAATATTGAAAGCTAATGTACTGAGAGGGGAGGGGTGAATCAGTACTTCAAAACTTTTCTTCAATAATAACTTTACTGTTATGCATAAACCGAATAGTGCAGTGACATAATATAAAGATAAAACAAATAGATAACAATCATAGATGATTCACTCCATAACACATATATTTTGGTTACACAGAAACTCTTGGTTAGAGAGAAAAACTGCGATGGGGATGGCACCCACAACTTCACTACTGCAATAATAAAGAGTGCTTGGTTAGAGCTACATGTTTAGCTATTTCTCATAGCTTACCCTATTAGGAGTAATAAGATCTGTTAGATCTACCTTGCTAAAGGATTTTAGAACACTTAATCTAAATGTTGCACCTAGTTAGAGGCTTTACAATTTATAGACTTGATTAGAGTCTTTTACCCTATTAAAGGTTTCTCTTACAACTTCAAAATATTACAATAAAATCATTACAAATATCTACAACTTTACATCTGGAATGTTATAGAAGATTCTATGTGCTCAGAATATGATTACCTTGCTTATAGCATACCTTGGTAACCCATATAGTAACTCGGTAAACCCTTTTGTTTACTCTATTCTTCGACTGTTCTCTGAAAACCTTCTCAGTGACTTATGTGTCTCTGTAACAGTCTTCTTACACTCATGCACACACCTTGTTAATTCTTAACTCATGCTATATAAATAGATCTCTTATGATAGTGATCCATTCATTGCTTAGATCTTACAAATATGATTTATCGAATGAATAACCATGCAAGATGTTTCATTGGTTAGATGACCTCAAAATCATACACAATCTTTAAGTGCAATTTCCAATGTGATAATGGTTAGATGTTCCCCAATCTTGTAACATGTTTTCATATGTATGTCTAGGTTCAATGAATATGGTAACACGTTTAACTCAGTGTATCATCTTTGTTTCTCTATAGACATGAAATGATACTTGATAGACAGCTCAGTGTATACTACGTTTTGAGACTACTTTCTTCTGTAACCGACTAGACTGTGCATACCGACTGAATATTTTGATAGTAGTAACTGACTAGAGTATATAGTATAACTTTGACATAAAACTAATGGCAACTTGATAAGTAGTAACACAAACTTCCCTTCCTGTCAACAATGTTGCAAATTTTATTCGAGCCGTACTCAATCTCGTCACAACAGTTTGCAGACCCCAACCAACTATCACCCAAGTCCCTACAACATTGGTCATCACATCTCACATTCCCGCCTCCTCAACATATCAATACATTGGTGGTGGTGCACCTTCCTTGACTCATCCAATTCTTGGGGCAAATACAATTCATCATTATCAAAATCCACAACAAGAGCTCATCAAGGAAATTCAAGACATGAAAAATATCATCAAGGACATGAAAGAAGGGACTAACAAAAGGAAACCTTACTCGTTTGAGGAATTTTGTCCTTGTCCTTATGACCCGTCTATATCAGTTGCACCGTACCCTCCAGGATTTGAGATCCCTAAGCTCACCAAGTATGAGGGCAAAGGAGACCCCCGTGACCATGTCTGGGAATTTCACATCTTATGTCAAGAAGTCTCCTATAGTGACCTTTATCTTTGCAGACTCTTTCCCAAGAATCTTATGGGAGATGCCCTAGCATGGTTCTCATCTCTACCACGAGGCTCCGTTGTCTCCTTTCCAGACTTGGCAGAGAAATTTGTGGCCCACTGTGCTTACAACATGGCTAATGATGTTTCTATGATGAACCTATGTAACACAAAACAAAGGCCCGAAGACACTTTTGCCAACTTCCTACAAAGATGACGACATCTTATCAAGAAATTCTAGTGGGACATGCCAGAACAACATCAAATTGAGCTATTTTAAAAGAACTTGGTGCCTAAACTTTCAAGACCCTTGACATCCCAATGTATCAAATTCTTCCAAAAATTGACCGATAAGGGCCTCGCTCTTGAATGTGTCTTGTTGGAGGAAGGAACCTTGAAACATTACCAGAAATTGACACAAAGTTCTTCCTCTTATCATAAGAACAAGCCAAAATTCTGGTCTAAAAACAAAAACGTGGCCAATGATGGTGTAACTGACACAAAGTGGGTCCAAACAGTGCTGCTCCCCCAAAATACACCACCAATAATCATTAATTCAACGATCAATCACAAAAGCCTCACAACAATGTTTCAATCTAGGGATGACCACCCCAATCGAATAACAGAGCTCCAAGAGACTTCACTCCTCTTGTTGAGCCTATTGAAATGGTGTTTCAAAAACTTGTCCAAGCAAGCGTAGTGGTTTTTTTGATCACTCGCCCGTTTGACCCCAATTAGCCCAAACCTAGATGGTATAATGAGAATGAGTATTGTGAATATCATCATATCAAGGGACATGACACACGAAAGTGCATGAAGCTCAAAATATACATACAAGATCTCATTAATAGGGGTGAGATTGAAGTAGCAAACGCAAAACTTGGTAATAACAATGATAAACTTAAAATGTACCAGGAACCATTTCCAAAGCATGATAAAAGAAAAGGCTCATCATCTAATACAATGGGCTATGACTATACCAATCACATAACCGGATTTGACTCTTTAGTGTGTCGCATCGAGCCCATAGACAACCATGTTAACATCATAACTATCTAAGGAGTCAACTCTCCCCCTCCCCAAAGCAAACCAAATCCGGCTAGGATAGTCATTCAAGGTGCCATGCCTTCCACCTCCCAAAATGACTGTAATGTAACCACACATCGAGGCAAAGTCACTATCCAAGGAGTTCCTCCCCCACCAAACCTCCCACCCATGTCTTCCACCCACTGATATGACCTCTTGGACCAACTTGGGAAGACCCCTGCACAGATTTCCATTCTCAAACTTCTCAAGACTTCCCATGTACATAAGGAAATTTTGGAACAAGCCCTCCTTGAGTCCTGCGTTCTTGATAACATCAATGCTACTCAATTCCAAGCTCTCATTGGAAACCTTGTTGCCCAGCAGCACCTTGTATTTACCTCCAAAGATGCTCCTACAGATGAAGATCACACCAAACCTCTGCACATCGAAGCCCTTATCCAAAAACACAAGGTAAAACGTATTTTGATAGATGATGGATCTTGACTTAATCTGTGTACATACAAGTTAATAAAAAAATTGGTACTTTATGAGGACTTGGTGGACACATTAGGAAGGATCACCATAAAAGCATATGATGATGCAGAAAGAGTTTTGAAGGGCATGATCACCTTACCCCTTCAAGTGGGCCCCATTACAATTGAAACCCCATGCCAAGTACTAGATCTTGATCTCCCCTATAATGTTCTCCTCGGGTGGCCATGTATTCACTTCTTGCAGGTTGTGCCCTCCACCTTCCACCAATGCATCAAATTCCCCTATAATGGAAGAGAGATCACTATCAAAGGTGATCCCCAACCTTTTCAATATTACAAACTATTACAGGGGAAGCATCCATATCATTGCCCACTAAATAGACCCTTGCCAACACCTCCATCTGACACATCAAATGCTGCCTCCACTTCATCCCAACCAAATAATCAAATCAAGATCTTGGACAATGGCTGTGGAGAATACAAATTGGAGGATGTCTTATTAATAGGCAACTTCCCTCTCTCTCCTAAGTCTTTTGGAAAACCAAAAGAGCTCAAAAAGGACCTGAAACCAATCATGCAATGCCAAAACACCACCTTCCAGCAATGGGGCCCACTTGATGAGGAGAGCCTCAAAGTATATGTCTCTTCAAGGCTGTACCGGGATGAGGATGAAGATCCAGCAAAAATATCCAAAAAGATGTATCCAAAAGCATCAATCATAGTTGAAAAAATGGGTTACAAAGGGCATGGCCTGGGACTAGAGGAGAAAGGAAGAAAATCACCCATAAATCCTATCTCCTACAAGTACAACAAAGGCTTGGGATACACCCTGGTGCCTAAGATTACTATCACTGGTGCCCCTTCTAGTCCTTCTTTGGATATCGAAAGCGTTGATGAAGAGGAATTCCATGAAATGCCTTATGAATACGAAAAATGATATCTTCTTCGACACTCATGTCAATACCTTTTTCCCCATCCCATCTTCCCTCTCACACAAGATACATCTTGTTCATCCTAAACTCATAGACTAGGGCCAAGGAGACAAACCCATGTTAGACATCTGGGTCGATGATAATGCTCTCATTACTCTCCTAACAATGCAAAATTTGGAAGATTGTAACAAAGTAGAGGGCATTTAGCTACATGAAAAGGGATACTTTGGTAGTCAGGTCAATGCCCTTAGCCATAAAAAAGATAATCAAAGCAAAAAACATGATTCCTTAGGTGAAAACCTCTCCAAGGTGCCTTTGGATGAGCAAAAAAGAAAAACAAAGGGCATATCCGAAAGTGAAAACTTGGAAAAGGCACTTGACGATGAGGGACTTGACCTCCCTAACATGGGTTACCTTCCGCAGGACAGATCAAATTTACTGATAGAAGAAACATATAGCATCAACATGGGCACTGAAAGCATCCCACAAAATGTGCTCATTGCTAAGTCCCTCACAGAACAAGAGAAACAAGATTTTATCAACTTCCTTACAGAGGTAAAAATCAATTTTGCATGGTCCTATGCCGATATGCCAGGGTTGGATCCCGCCTTGGTGGTTCACAATCTTGTCGTCCGCCCAAATGCATAACCTATAAAACAAAAATTGTGCAAAATCCACCCGCATATTGCTCTCCTGGTCAAGGCAGAACTTCAAAAGATGTTGGATGCAGAATTCATCAAACCTATAGACTACGCTGAATGGGTTTCCAACATTGTACCTATCAACAAACCCACTAGAGGCATCCACATCTACACATATTTCTGAGATCTAAATAGAGCTTGTCCTAAAGATGATTTCCCGCTCCCCAATATAGACATGATTGTGGACCTTACAACAGGACATGAAATGCTATCACTCATGGATGGGTTTTCTGGGTACAACCAAATCAGAATAGTAGATGAGGATAGGCATAAAACTACATTCACAACACCATGGGGTACTTTCTGTTATCGGGTCATGCCTTTTGGCCTTAAAAATGATGGAGCTACATATCAACGTGCCATGACAACAATCTTTCATGACCTCTTGCACAAAATTATGGAGGACTACATGGATGATCTGCTAGGCAAATCCAAGATGAGACAAGAACACATTCCTATTCTAAATTAGATCTTTGAAAGATTAGAAAAATACAAATTACGCCTAAATCCAAAAAAGTGTGTGTTTGGAGTCACATCGGGAAAATTATTAGGATTCATTATTTCCTATAGAGACATTGAGGTTGATCCCGTAAAAGTAAAAGCTATCATGGAAATGCCTCCACCGAAAACTCTCCAACAACTACGTAGTCTCCAGGGGAAACTACAATCAATTAGACGCTTTATTTCACAACTAGCAGATAAGTGCCATCCATTTGCACACCTCTTGTGCAAGGACACAAAATTCAAATGGGATTGCTTATGCCAAAAGGCCTTTGAGAAAATAAAAGAATATCTAGTATCACCTCCAATGTTGATGCCCCCCACTCCTGGAAAACCCCTATTTTGTATATATGTGCTATTGCAGTGGCATTGGGGGCATTATTGGCATAGACAGATGACCAAGGGAAGGAACATGCCATTTACTACATCAGTTGAATATTGGTAGGGTATCAACTCAATTATACCCCCCATTGAAAGAGCATGCTTAGCATTGGTGTTCAACACATAGAAAATCTGACACTATATGCTAAACAACAAAACAAAACTAATTGCTAAAATTGATCCACTGAAATATCTCTTGTCAAAGGCTGCTCTCACTGGCAGAACTGCTAAATGGGTCATGCTCTTAAGCGAGTTTGACATTGAATACGTGGACAAAAAGGAAATCAAGGGGAAAATCATTACAAATCAATTGGTTGAAGCTCTACTTCCAAGTGACCATCCTCTTCTCACATAACTACCATATGAGTTCATCATGACTGTTACCACATCATCCACATGGCGATTGTACTTTGATGGCTCCTACACCCAAAATGGATCGGGGGCAGGAATATTATTGGCCATACCTCAAGGAGATGGCATCTCAAAATCATACAAGATAGCCTTCACATGTACTAATAACATAGCAGAATACGAGGCACTTATCAGAGGTTTGTGCTTGGCCATTCACTAGAAAATAAAGGAGTTACAAGTCTATGGCGATTCTCAGCTCGTCATAAAACAAGTCAACGATGAGTACCAAACAAAAGATGATAAACTCCTTCCCTACTGTACTATGGTTGAAGATCTTAAGCAACATTTCACGGCAATCAAGTTCGATCAAATCCCATGAACAAACAACATGGCTGCAGATGCAATGGCTACCATTGGCTCCCTCCTTCAAATGCCAGCACACAGTTAGAAGTGCAAGTTCTTGGTTGAGAAATTGTTTATACCAGCATATGACCTACCAGAGTCTGAAATGGTGTGTGTTCTCATTGGTCTCAAGTCCCCTTGGTACCAAGAAACCTTCACTTTCCTCAAAGACAACACTATTCCCCCACAGCTCACTAAAACCCAACAACAAACCTTCATCTGCTGATGTGCTTGTTACACCATCCTTAGAGACACCTTGTTCAGAAGGCATTTTGATGGTTCCCTCCTAAGGTGTTTAGATAAACAAAAGGTAGAATGGGCATTACGCAAAGTACACAAGGGAATCTGTGGGGAGCACTCAAGTGGGCTCACATTGGCTAAAAAACTTTTGAGAATAGGCTACTATTGGCCTAAGATGGAAGTAGATGCATATAACTATCTGAAGAAATGCATCCCTTGCCAACAACATGGCGACAAGATTCATGCACCATCACAAGAATTGTAGCCATTTATTATGTCATGGCCCTTCTCACAATGGGGGCTTGATCTTATTGGGAAAATTCACCCTCCATCTTCCAATGGACATAAGTTCATCATCACTGCCACTAAGTATTTTACCAAGTGGGTAGAGGCTATCCCTCTTACTTTTACCATTGGCAAGCAAATATCCAAATTCATCCTGAACTACTTGATCTGCCGATATGGCATCCCAAAAGTTATCATCACAAATAACGACAAACAATTCAAAAACCAGGATGTCAAAGAACTCTGCCAAAAATTCAACATCCAACATCACTTTTCCACTCCATATTACCCCCAAGGCAATGGCCAAGTTGAGGCTTCTAACAAAACCCTAATAAAAATCCTCGAAAAGATAGTCAATGAAGCTGGTCATGATTGGCACCTCTAACTCCATCCTTCTTTGTGGGCCTATCGCACCTCCATCTGCACCCCCACATGCGTCACCCCTTATTCCCTGGTCTTTGGCTCCGAAGCCATCCTTCCCTTTGAGATCGAGATCCCCTCTCTAAGGGTATCACTGCAAAACATCCTATCTAAGGAAGAATACAAAATTGCCTGCTTACAAGAGCTAGAATTGTTAGATGAAAGGCACCTCAAGGCCTTGAACCATCTCCTAGTATATCATAACCGCTTGCATATGAGTTATCACAAAAAAGTCAAAACCCGGGAATTTCAAGTTGGTGATCTTGTCCTCATGGAGAATTAGAAAAATCTACAAGAAAGAGAAAAGAAAGGCAAGTTTGAGCCTAATTGGCTTGGACCATATGTAATCACAACAAAATATGGATTAGGAGCTTATCAGTTGGCTACTCCTGAAGGCGATCCTTTGGATGATCCAATAAATATAATGCACCTCAAAAGATTTTATGCCTAGTCTTCAAAAAGTCTTAAATTGTCAAAAATCACAAAAAAAATTTAAAAAATCATAAAATCAAGAAAAATACAAAAAAATGAGAAAAAGATCCTGAAAAAAGTGTCACTTTGGTGAAAACCTGGCAAACAGGCGCCATGTGACACACACACAAAAAAAGAAAAAAGGAAAAAAAAGAAAGAAAAACAATTCATCCATCAGTGAAAACCACTTTGTGGTGCTATGGACAAGTACCTTGGTGAAAACCTCCATGTAGGCGCCATGGTAAATAATTGGATCCATTGTCTATTAGATCGACACTACAAATCACTCACCATTTAGTCTGCCCATTCGCAACATTCCTTCTCTTCCGCCTCCCAATAAAACATGCGTATGATGATGAATCTTCGCCTGAGTCGTGAACAAAGAACATCCCATTAAACTGAGCTTTCTTGCCTCTCTGTAAGCTTCAAGAAGTCTTGGAAAGCAATCCCATGTCCATAGGTCACCTTCCAAAAAAAAACCATTAAATCACTTGCCTAAAATCCACAAATCCACTTTGCCCTAGGGATGATTCCTTCCCTCGCCTGGCAACCTAATCCACCATCCTAAGTCCTACTCTTGGCAAGAGGTATCATTTGGTCATAGAAGAATTGAATTGTTAGATTTTGTTGGATCTTTTCATTTAGACTTGCATCTTTTGCCGTACGACTGCAACTATTTATGACTACCTAGGTTTTTCCATATCCAAGTATGTTACAATAGGCGCATACTGGGGCATATTTTCATAGCAGTGCATGTTTTGGATCTCTCTTGTATAAACTGATGATCTAGTATTAGTGTTTGTCAACACCTACCTTTTTTGTGTACAAGGGTTATCGGTGTGTTTGAGGGTCTCCTTGCATGTACCCACAACTTTGTATGAGTGTTTCTTAACACTTGCATAGCTATGTGTAAGGAATTCCCATTTATCTGAGAGTTGGTTCAAGCCCTGGTTTTCTCATAGCATCTTGATTTTTATAATCATTGGTGCAAGTCACCCAAGGCAATATCAAACTAGGTTGCTCTCCACATTTGTTGTGCACAAAATCTCATCATCATTCCATAAAAAACTAAACTCAATAAATCCCATGGAGTTCTCAATTTCCTCCATTACCCATCTATTCCATATTCTTCTATTTAAGGTCATTATATTATTATTGGCATATTCCTGCTTTGTATTATTTATTCACGTCATATAGATTGCATTGTTTAGATAGTCATTTTTCCACAAAACATTTAGCATATAACGTTGCACTTAGGTTGCATCACATAAATATTCATCCATATAACATTTAGATTGCATCATAAATCATTTCACATCTATAAAACCATTTCACAAATATATTTATACATAAAAACATAAAAAACACTCATCCTGCATCAAAAAATCATGTTAGTAGCACATCATAAACACACATGTATAAGCATCCACTCTGCATCACAAAATAAGTCAGCATAACACATCCATGATTGCATCCACATATGATATCATAACAAGAACAAAAGTAATCCATCACAATAAACGCTACACATCATTTGTCACCAATCAAATCATGTATATATATATAAAGAGGAAAATGTGTTTGTCATGATACAATGATCACCCCGAAGGGTCAAAATATAATACACAAGCAGTACAAGGAGCTAGCTCTCCCTTCCTGTCTCTCCACCCCCCTCTGCTGTACATCCCCCCCTGATCCTCCTACACCCCCTGCTGGTGGCTGAAAACCCACTGATCCCCTTGTCTGCTGACTCTGAGTCAGCTGCTGACTATGGGTCCTGTGAGACCGCACATTCTCAGTATACGAGGCTTCTCGCTGTCCTATAGGAACCACTCCGTGATATAATCCCTTGTAATACTGTGCCTCTCAGGCTGATCTCTCTGCTCTCTCTCGCTGCTATAGACTACCAAAAAATATATGTGCTAATCCTGCGAGAACCAATGCCTGTCAGGCTGCATCCCTCTCACCCCACATCTGTGTCGCCTCTGCCTTCATCCTCTGCACTTTGGCCTGTAATCCCTCTAAATCGACATCCTACCGATGGAGAGAATCTTGGAGCCCTGCAATAGTTGTACCTGTCTGGGCCTCCCCCAAAATCCTCTCTGCCTCCTTCCCCTCCACCCTCAAGGCATCCACCTCTGTCCTGGCAATATGTAGACTCTTTGTTAGATAAGCTATCTCCTGTGTTAGCTGCCCCACCTCTTCCTCCATGCTCTCCCTCTAAGCCCTCTCTACCTACAGCTCATCCTCCATGGAATGAAGCCTCGCTTGATAGCTATCTCACTCCTGCTGTAATCGGCCAAAATTAGCCCGTGTCAGTCCTCCCCCCTCTCCCACCTGTATCTTAGGGATATCCATGGGAACAACCTCCCCTCCCTCCCCAACTGCAGCCTCCTCTCACTCACCAACTGCGGCCTCCACAACCTCTCCCACTGGGGCATCCCCTCCATCCCCCTCCTCCTTCTCTGGAGCCCTTCACCACACAACTCAGACTCTCCTCTGCCCTCTACCCGCACCACGCCCTGCGCAAACTACAACTCTCTCTCCTGGGCCATCATCCTCCCCACCCACCACCTGATCAACCCTTGGCTCCAACTCCTCATCATCCAAAACCCCAAGAATGGTAAGCCACATTAGCAAGTGCCCCTCCCACCAGCTCCTGTATCCACCTGTCATACCTGGGTCCTCCCCTGCTCCCATCCGCTCATCCCAGACTATGTGAAAAGCTGTTTGGAAGCTCATTCGCCCATCCAAGGGACTCATTGTAGGCCCCCAATACCTCACCTCCCGTGTGATCTAAGGATACACTGGAATATCCCCCACTATGTCCTGTACCTGCCCAAGCTATCGAGCCACCCTGAATGGAGCATAGTACTCCATGATATACACAAACCTCCCAAAAATCCACATCTCCACTCCTGCCTAGTGCAACTGCCAGTCATCCCTCCACCACCCACATACCAAAAATGGCCTCCATGTGAACTGCGCCAGCTCATCTAAGATCCTCCTCCAAAACCACATGGATGTTGTCTGTGTGTAATGCAGTAGTCCCCTGTACCTATCCACAAATAGTTGTCGTGGCTGCCTGTCCTGAACCCCCAATGGCCGAGTCACTGCAATGTGCTCCCATGCCCAGATGTGTAATAGTGTCACCCTTGCAGATAAACTAACATACTCTCTATAGGTCACTAGGTGCATATCATGATAAAGTTGGGCCAGCATCCCTGAGCCCCATGCATACTGAATGCCATCATGCACCATGAAGTAAACACATCAGCTCCACCCCAGAGGAAATCTGTGTCCACCCAAATCCGGTAGGATCCGCCCACTCATGAAGTCGCAAATCACCAAAACCAATCAAGGAATCTGTTGAATACCCATCGCTCGGCCCAAGTGCATCCTACTCCTATCTAGCATCGGTGGCATCTCATACTCGCACACCTCCCTTAGATAAAAATCAGCCGCATCCAACTGATACTTAGGGATCATGCCACGAATGGGGATCTTCAAGATCCTCCAAATATCTAATAAGATCACTGTAGCCTCTCCAGTCGGCAAACGAAAGGTGTTATACTGAATATCCCACCTCTCCACTAGCGTAGTCATCATAGCAGTATGCGCCCGTATCCTAGGCCACATGCCTACATAATGCAATCCCAGCGCATCTAGAACTTCCAGCTCATTGCGACCTAGCTCATGGTATAGAATCATCATCATTGGCCAATGCTCTCTCGATGTTAGTGGTCCCCTCTCCACCTGCTTCCATTACACCAAAGCATTACTTTCACATCTCAAAACCCCCTCTTGACCTTTGGAACCAACCATACCCTTTCTCCCATTCTAAAAATTCTAAGAAAAAAGTGCATCCCCCCCTCGCGGGTGCACACGCTAATTTACCCAGTGCTTGCGCCAAAACCGTGACGCACGCGCCATTTTGTAGGCGCTCACACCAAGAAATCCCCCCTTCCCTCTTTTTTTCCCCCCTCCCAACCCCATCAATGCGAGTGCCCACGTAATCCCTCGGGCGCTCACACTGAAACGTGAGCGCCCGTGTTGTTCCCCCATTCCCCTACCAAAACCCTCTATTCTAACCAACTCTTCACAGGTGCCTGCGCTGATCGCTAGTGCTCGCACTACTCTAGGGGCGTGCACACTGAAACAACGATCAGTGTGAGTGCCTCACCTAATTTTCACCCCTATTTCTAGCCCTAAATTTTGCCTAAAATCAATAATTTCAAAAGAGGGATAGACCTACTCACCGGTGGTCCATAGCTCGTCGGTCGGTCGAATCGCCTGATTCTCTCTGCGTGATGATCACGAACTAGAATATGGTCCATCTCTCCTTCTCTTCTTTTTTTCTCTGAGTAACTCCAAGGCTTGTGTGTGACAATGACCCCTCATTGGGTCCTTTGTGGCTTATATAGGCCCCCGTGAGGACCCATTTTTCCTCCATGGTCATGCATCTCCTATTCTCCTTTCCAAATTCTTCTCGACCACTTCATATTTCTTCCTCATTTATCCCTTCCACTCTTATTCTTCTTCCTCTTTTTCAATAATTTTTCATCTTTTTCCGAAAAAATTCTTGAGGGGGCATACAACTCCCATGCTTTACGTTGGGGCATCCTTTTCTTCTTCTATCTTCTAAACATCGCCACATTTGCCACTGTGTAAAAGAGGGGCAAAATGTAGACACTTAAAAATAATTATTATTATTTTTAATTCCTAACATAATTAACTTAATTAATTATGTTAATTCAAATTCTCCTCAATATTAATTAATTATAACTAATATTGTCACTATAGTATGTGACTGATTTATTTAATAAATCAACCCCTTTCTTTGTTCTTCTAAAAATTGAATCCTCACAAATCTTCCTCCTAGCTAATTAATTTCAATTAATTAGTTAACGCACATGACCCCTCCAAATCATCTTCCTAATTTATCATTAGCCTAATAAAGTCTTCTAGAAACTCCCTAAACCCACTTAACATTATTTTGCTAATTTTTAATTCCCCCACTCATTCTCTCTCCTGGTCAAATCCTCCTACAAATCCTATCCCACCTAATTCTTCTTCTAAATCCCTCCTAATGAGTTGCTAGTGGCTAATCATCATGATTAGCCACAAAGTCAACTCCTTGTCCCTTCCATTCAACCACTAGCTTTTAATGCTCTTTTCCTAGGTGAATGTGAGATTTTCAAAACCTCACATTCCTCTAGGCATCGCCTCTCCCAAAGAATTTGTAATTACATCTTATTTCTCCAATCCCCATAATCATTCTTTTTAGGGGAATTTTATATTCCTCCACCCCATTCTTCAAGGAATGTCACATCCCTTGCTCCTCTCAAGGCACATTGGGAAGTCTTCCCAATGCATCTTGCTCTTCTCAAGGCACCTTGGGAAGTCTTCCCAATGTACCTTGAGGAGTGTGGAGACAAGAAATGCCTTTAAGGCATATCTCTTGGTCTCCACACCCTCTCTTGGGCCTTGTGTGAGCTCAAAAGCAATCCTAGCCCTCCATCTTGGATCCATCCTAACCATCCATTTTTCCTCTCCTCTTCCTATAAATTGAGGACTCCATCCCTCCATTTTTCATCTCCAAGCTTAATAATATTATGTTGCCCTTTTGAGCCTAGGAAAATCATCTTAGCAACCTTACCATGTCAAAATCATATCTCATCCACACTTAATCATCTCATCCATATCATCCTCTAAAGTCCATTTCATATTGTACACAACATTGGAGAGCCATCCACATCAAGCAAGCAAGAGGAGCACATCAAGTGGAGCATCATCCAAGGGCACCTTCACTTCATCAAGCTCCATTCGAAGGAGAAGGTATAAGGTTTGTGAGGTATATGCATTTCATTCTAGTTTTGAGCATTTCAAATTATGTATTTCAATTTCATATGATTATATGTTTGATTTGCATATTTGCTATCTAATCCACCTCACTAGTCTTTTCCCCTCTTCATAAGACACTATAAGAAATGGAGGGATAAGATTGAGAGGTGTAAAAGATAAATGGTCGGCTATGATTAGAGGGTAGGTAGAAGAAATAATAAAATAATGAGAGGGTAGGTAGTGTAGGAATTAAGAGATGAATGACATGTGTCATAGGTAGAAAAGGATAATGAATTAATTAAAAAGATTTATTTAATTAATAGAAGAAGTGGGATCAATTAAATAAATAAGATATTTATTTAATTTGGGAAAAGGGTAATTTAAATAAATAAATGTATTTATTTAACTGAGAAATAAGGCTAGAAGAGGATAAATGAATTAATTAAATAAATAAAGATCTATTCAATTAATAGAAGAGTTAGGCTAAAGTAATTAAATAAATAAAAATATTTATTTAATTAGACAGGACAATTTAAGGTGTCTACAGGCTAACCGGTAAAAAACAGAGTAACCAGTAAATTGTTGCAGGTCTAATAGTTAAGCTAATTGGTGAGGTGTGATTGATCAAGAAGGCATCCAAGAGTGACATAGTGTGGTGTGAGGCTGAGGGAGAAAGAAGAGAGGCTAGGAGTAACCGATGAGTGATCAAAGAAAGTAATTTGATAATCGACAGTGTGAGAAC
Organism: Cryptomeria japonica; assembly: GCF_030272615.1. Taxonomy (NCBI): domain Eukaryota; kingdom Viridiplantae; phylum Streptophyta; class Pinopsida; order Cupressales; family Cupressaceae; genus Cryptomeria; species Cryptomeria japonica. Next base: position 33,200,378 of record NC_081407.1, read on the forward strand.
TAGTGAAGAAGAGGAGGTTGTTAACCGACATAAATTCATTGATCAGGTGTTGAAAAACTCATTTGCAACCAAGTGCTATAACTGTATCTAAATTGTATTTCATTAGACAACACGGAGTTGGAGCTTGGTGCAGGGGTTGGTGCTCCTTGGGTTGGTGCCCTAAATCATTGTAATCCATTGTTTCATTGTGAGGATGGATTGGAGTAGTAGACTCCAACAACATTTCTCACCAAGGTTTTTCCCATATTGGGTTTTCCTTGTACATCTGGTGTTGTGGGTTGCATTTGTGTGTTTTCTTCTTTTGATATCCACATTTGTCTTACTGGTTTGATTGTTTAGTGCTTAGGGTGATAACATGTATTCCAAGGTTGTTTTAAAAGAAAAGAATTTAGGAACCACTGATTCACCCCTCTCAGTGGTACATTGTGTTCAATAGAGTTTTCTCCCATAGTATTTTTCTCCTTTTCTTCAATTGTGAGAGATTTGATTGCATTACATTATAGTTGTACATGGGTAGCTAACATGGCTTTGTTGCTAGAACCCATAATGCATCTCATATTGCATAGTTTTACTCCCTAAGTTGTGCTTAAGGGGGGAATTGGAGAAAATAGTTTTCACTATTTACATTTACTTAAGTTTCACTTTGGTAACTAGCATTTATTAGGTAGTTGAGTAGTTGTTGACTCTACCTACTCTTCTCTAAGATTGAGACACTTGTCAAGATCATGTTCTCTCTACTCCACAAAGCTAATGTTCATTGTAACATAACTCATCTCAATACAACTCTTTGTGTCAATTCTCTCTTGTGTCTATGAAGGAGGTCCTACAAATTGGCTCCTAGGGCTGGGTGCAAACCCCAACAAATCTTCCCTTTTTGAGTGATTAGTTCATAACATCTATTTGTCATGACTAATTCAATAAAGTCCATAACTTATTCTAGAATGCCTCATTAAATTATAAATTGTAGAACCTTATGCATGATAATATCTTCATCGCTCTTGAAATTTCATGAAGTTGGTAACATATTCTTGATGTCATATATATTTATGTTAGTAACACCATTTAATGTGACAAATACTATATATTTATTATCACAAATATTTTAATATTTTAGACAATATTAACTTTAGGATTTGAATCTTATTAAAATATCAACCAATTTATGAACATGCTACATAAATAGTATCATTTACATATTATATGTCACGAACCTTAAGATTTTTTAACAGACATCAAGTTTCCACAATCCATGAGATATTGTTCTTGGTTGTTTCCGGATTCGATTGTGTATGAGTTTTTGCATCAACATTTTGGATCACACTTCATGATCCATCATCAGGATGAAAGAGAGCATGTAGAATAAAAATGTTAAAATGTTTCTTTCACTCAAACCCCAACCCCAAACTTTAACTAATAATTACATTGTCATAACTAATTATTGAGGCCATAACCTTCTATATGAAAATAAATGACCTTCTATATGAAAAAAATTTGATTAATCAAATATATATTCCTCTCAATCACTAAAATTACATATTACTTTAACTTTTAGCATAAATCTCCCCTCTTAAATAATTAATATAACATCTATTCCATACAACTAATTTATAAAATCTCCTCATAATAACGTTTATGTTTCAATCATTATTAAGATATTTATTAATCAATATAAATCTTTGACTTCCTTACATAAGTTCTCTATTTAAATAATTTATATGACACCTATCCCACCATAATCATTTGAGGTGGTTTATAATAATAATAGAAAAAAGAATCTTACATAATTAATATATATTTGAACACATTAGCTTGACTCCTAGTATTAAAATGGATATACAAGATCTTGTTTTCTAAGAATGTGCTTTGAATTTTAATTTTCAAAATTTAAAATGATGAATGAAAATGAAATGATCAATTTTTCATTAGTGGTGGTCAAAATTTCTTTTGATTTTTTTTAATTGTATAAATAAGGCTTTGTTGACTTTTATATTCGAAGAATTTTTTTTAAAGAAAAAATGAGCAGATTGCAATTAACAATATGGGATGAATTTTCAAGTTCTTAAACTAGTAGTTGCAAGGGGGAGTGCCTGCAACAGGAGGCTGATAAGTCTGATTGTAAATGCATTATGTTATTAGATGTATTAGAGTTGTCATATTCAGATGTATATTGATTTACATTCATGCCATAGAAGTATTGTATAACTGAATAACAAAAATCTATTAAAGTCAAACAAATAATTGTATAGTAAGAAAGTTTGGGTGTACATAACCCAACCAATGGTTGTTCCCAAAGTTGAAAGTTTTCCACCCACCATCCCCCATGTTGGTGTATGCAGCATGATGTACTTCAAGAAAATATCATGAATATTTGATTTACATTTTTTTTTGTAGGCTATATTATTCCCAACCAAATATTTTTGTTGGACCCAAAGTATTGTTGTTATCCACCCTCCATGTTGGTAAGAGAAGCATGTTATATAGCTTTTTGTTGAATTCCATGTGATCGATATGATGAAAGACCTGCATCATTGTTTCATTTATATAAGTTAAATTTGGAAAATATGTAGAATTGGTGAAGTTAAATACTTTTAAAAACTTGAAAATTTGAAATGTAGTAATTTTTAGTAATATAATACCTTGTGGAATGTGAAATGGCACAATGGGAATTTGACCTATCATTCATGTCAGTATTTGTTTGTTGTGAGAGAGGTTTTCTGTAGACAAGTTTTTAAAATCAATAATGAAATTTGGTTTAAGAAGTGAAAGCAAGTTAATTTTTTTAAGTGGCTATGATATATTTATCTACCTAACAATGTTTTGTATTCTGAAAAGATTTACACACCTTGATAGTAATGAGCTTGGTGTATTGGGTGTTGTTCTTTATGGAAAGCTGAATTCTTGAGTGAAGAGAACCTAAAAATGTGAAGGGGTGTTAAAGAGAGAAGGTAGTTAATGTAAAATAGAATAATAGTTACCAATTGAAAACCTTCACAAACCATAATACGTGTAAAAGTGAACATGTCCAGAAACAGCTGAACAACATAAACAAAGTAAGAACCCTACAAGCACAGGATGGACAATCTTAAGCTTGTTGCAAATAATATGTATTTTGGCATTATTAGTTGATATTAAATATATTGAACAATTGAGTAAGGTTTACATACTGTGAAAGTAATGACCTTGCTGCATTTGATGTTGTTCTTTACTGAAAGCTCATTTATTCAATCAAAAGAACCTAAAAGTGTAAAGGGATGATAATGAGAGAAGGTAGCTAATGATCAATAGTATAATACTTACCAACTGTAAAAAGAGACATAGTGAGAAAATACCATCAGAAAGCATTATACGTGTAAAAGTGAACAGGTGCCTTGCAGACTAAAAGTGGTGAAATCCACAAACAGTTAAAGAACATAAACAAAGCAAGAAGCCTGGAAGTACATCACATAAAATTTGAAGAGTGTTGCAAATAATATATATTAGAACATTAGTAGTAGATATTAAATGTATTGAACAAGTGGGTAAGGTTTACATACCTTGAAATTAATTAGGTTGGTGTATTGGATGTTGTTCTTTATTGAAAGCTAATCTTCACAAACCATAATACCTATGAAAGGGAAGAGGTGCCTCGCAGCCTAAAAGTGGTCACATCCACAAATAGTTAAAGAACATAAACAAAGTAAGAACCCTGTATTAGAACATCATTAGTGGATACTAAATGTATTGAACAAGTGGCTAATATTTGTAATTGTTATAGTGATATATTTTGTAGCTTTCTGTGTTGGGTTGCAATTGGAACCTGTGATAAGTAACAATGTATGAGAAAGTAATTGTGGCAAATAGAAGGGAAAAAAATTGTTGGCAACAATAAAATAGTTGAAGAGGAAATGGGTCCTAGATGTGTACCTTTTGTTGCAGAGTTGGGACATGTAAAAGGGCTCTTCAAATTCATAAATGTTAGTTGTGTTGTTGATCTTGAAAATTTTAAATATTGTTTTGGGTTGATACATTGAATAGAAGATATACAACACGTGAAAACATAATGAAGATGTGATTTGCATACCTGATTCTATTTGTTCTGTAGGTATGTTTCTTCTATTGTGCGTGAAAGCTCCAGCAAGCGGGCTTCCTCGGTCTTTCGTAGAATTGTTGATGTTGCACCTTTCAATCGTGAGTACCTTTGGTAGGTGAAGGCTGGTTGTATGTGTAGGTGTTCAATTGTTTTTATTCTTGAAAGTGATGTGAATGTGAGGCCTTGTTTTTCTGTTTTGCCGATGTCAACTGTGGCAAATTCTAATGTTAGCCCTTGTGATTTGTGAATAGTAATGCCCCATGCCATTTCTAGTGGAATTTGTGTGCGGTTTCCACTAGTAATTGGTGGAATAGGCACATGTTTTGCATTTTGTGGATCCCATGAAGGCCCAGTATAATGTTTGAAAAGAGCGACCACATATTTTGGCAAATCAGGTGGTTTAGAAGCTGCATCGTAGACAATTTGTTTGATTTGACCCAGAGCTCCATTTACAAGGCCAACTTCTATCCATAAATTTGCAATAAGCATAATTTACTGGTCTATAGAAAGAAGAATTTCAAATGCTAGTTGTTCTTCTTGGTGTGCTTGCTTATCTCTTTGATGGCCAATGATTGTTGTTGCACGTGCAATGGGTGAGTGCAATTGTGTTAACATTTTTATGTTGTGTGCACTTGAAGTTGCATTTGTTGCAAAAAAATGCTTCTGTTGGTTGAAGTGGTTATTCTGATCAAGTGTCAAAGCATGGGTTGACTGCAATTGGAGGGATTCCTAGTCTATTTGCAATGGTGTTGTGTTGCGGATATTAAGCAACATTTCATGGAAACTTATCTATGAAGAACTTGTGCCTTGTTGACGAAATGGAATATCCAAGGTCACAACAGTATTGAATGTGTGCCATAGAGCCAGGGCCATTGAGTGAGATGCGTATAATGGCCTATCCATAATTGGGAGAAGCTGTGCAAGATCACCAACTAAAATGACTGAGATAGCTGCAAATGATTCATGTTGTCTGCTGGGAAAAACTTCTCGCAATCTTCTATCAATCTTAATGAGTAATTGAGGGCCAAAAAAGCTCATTTCATCTATTAAAATGTAACATAAATGCTTGCATTTCTCTTGAAACATTAATAGGGAATGGCCTGTTAAGGGTTTGTATTCTTGAATGGGTATATGAAGGGCAACATGGATTGTGGTTTCTTGGATATTATATGCGAAAACACCTATTGGTGCTAGTACAAGCAAAGGGTATTATGCATGTTCTAAATTTGAATTTAACTATCTACGTATGCAATCAATAAGAAATGTTTTTCCAGTGCCTGTTGTGCCTTGAATAATTAACCGTAATGGTGAAGAACGCAAGTTTTGTTCAGCATGAGTTTTAATGATATCAAGTGCAATAATTTGGTTTCTTGCAAGCTCATAGTTAGTAGGTGCATTTAAATGCGGGTTGGCAAGGTTGTGGGGTGCTTGGCTTTTCTCTATTAAAATAAATTGAGATGCATTTGAATGCAGTGATTCATCAGGTATAGAAGCAGTCCAATTAAAGTGTAGATCAAAATCACGTCTGCTAAGCATTTGAAGAGTAGCAACGTCAAAGTTGTTTGATGCTCCCATTTGTGACAAGAACTCCCATTCGTATAGATCTTCATGAGTAGATTGTTGAATGTCTTCTGGTTGTATCTCTTTACCATTTTTTGTTGTAATGTGTTCTTCAAAACCATTTACATGCCAGCGGATGTAATCTATACTTTGAAGATTTTTCCAATTTATTATAATTTCTTCAGCTGAGTTCCCTATATGTAGAGGAATGATTCAAAATGGCTTGTAAAGAAGTAATTCACTCCAACAGAAACTTTCAAAATTGTTGTCATCTTCTAAAGGTAAAGATTTGTGTTGTGGGTAGACATTTACAATTGCTGGTAGCTTTCTTTTCATCCATTTACATGATTTATGCTGGTCAGAGTATGTATATAGCTGGGCTGAACGAAGCAGAGTTAGGTTTGCTAATTTTGATGGTTGTTTCATGTAGTTTGAGATGTAAGATATTGAGGTTTGAGATCCTTCATCACAATTAGCTATGTGTTGGAAGATTCTTTTGCCAACATTGAGTGTTACAAATTAGCATGTGCAAGATATCAAAGGGAGTTTAAGCAGCATGTGACAAGTTTCTTGTGCGCTAATGTCCCTATCAGCAACAATTCCCATCAACAGTCTTTGGTATGCTAAGAGAATTGTATCGTCTGAACTTGTTGATCCAACTATGCATTTTAGGATATTAGTATAACTTTCTGACTTGTGTTTAGTTTTGGATGCGTACTTTGAGATATATTGCAGAACTACTTTTTTGGAGCAGACAGGTTGACAATCAACATTAGCCCTCCATATGGCGAGCATTGTTTGGTTGTGTACATTTAGATGATTGTCATTCCTTACTGGCTTATATGATGGGTTATTGTTTTGGTCTAATATCAATGAGGATTCATGTTGTTCAGGCCAAGGAGCTTTGTATTGACATTGAAGGGTTGAGTTTTTTTTCCTCAAGCAGGTATACTCTGAACACTTTGTATGTCGTTGGACAACATTGAGCAACTTAGTATAATCAGTGCAAGGATGAGACCTAGATATGATCTCTGTATCTGCAAGACATGGATCTGAAATTGCGGGCATATATTGCCTGTTCAAGAGAGCTTCTTTAGTACATGGATTCCATGTTGTGATGTACTAGTCAAAGAAGTGTTTAACTAATTGGATACTTGCATGATTTGACCAATCAAGGTTATCAATATTTGGTGCTTCTAGTAACCAAAGAAAGCCATGTATATGTGCAGATCCTTGATGTTGCCATTCATATCTGTACCAGTGGTCAATAGCTTTCAGTTGTTTGACAATGACTTCATCACAAAAGATTTGAAATCTTAAGTGTAAGTATAAAGTTGTAATGTGTGGATTATTGACTAAATTTTCAATAAATTGTCTTCTGTTGTTGGGTACAGTAGTTGACTTTGTTTTTGGCAATAACTTATGCAAGTCTGGCCATTTTGTATCAGCTGAGCTTAAGGTAAAGAACAATGTAGGTGCACCTACTTGTTCTATCATTGATGTAAGGTCTTGTTAGGATTTGCTCCAAAATTCTTGTGTACCACGCAATGAGGCTGCATATCGCATGATATGATTTGGTAATTCATTTGAGGGTGTATTTTGTAAGTATTCTTTTAGACTATGAAGATTGTGTGGAAGAGTATCTTCTAGATTAGTCTTAATGAACACAACAGCTGATTGTTGGGATCGATGTCTCATCATAAGATTGTAGATATAATATCTAAAGCGAACATGTTGCCCAAATCTTTGATCATAATATTTGATCAGGTGCAAAGAATATTCATGTAAATGTACATGCCTTGTTCTTTGCTATAGTGGTAAAGCCATTCCAGAAGAGAAAAGTGTTGGGAATGCTATGGAAAGGAGGCCCTCTGTATTGTACTCATTGATAAGCAATGTACCGATTTGTGGCCAAGCAAAAATGTTGTTGTTGCTATTATCTAGAGGTAGGATGGTTTTTATGACATCAAGTTCTGGTATTGATGATGGTAGTTGTGGGATAAATGAGGAAGTGTTCTCCACTATTTGTTCTGCACTGTTAATATTTGGCAGAGTTGAATTATCTTGAATAACATCTTCTTGAAGTGAATGCACTGAATGCAGTAGCTCTGTAATGTCAGTGGTTTGGTCTGGCAATAGATGCACTGCATCTAGATCAATGTGTACATCCTTGTAGTATTGATCATGTTTCATTTTGTGAGCCAATGCATCCATGACGTGAAATCTATTCACATAATAGTCATAAGTTAATCCTTGCAAATTGGTTCTACGAACAATAAGTATTTCTAATTGCTTAATATGATGGGGTAATGTTATTGCAATTTCAGAAATATCTTGTGGGAAGCTAATTGTATGGCCTGAATATTTGTATTGGCCTCCCCTTGCATGCGTTACTTGCAAAACAAGGGCAATTATTGATATGAGCATTTCTTCTACTTGAGATAGAGACTTTAAAACAAAAGGTTGGTCACCTGGATCCATATTATTTGATAATGAGAAACGGTGGAGGCCTTTTTCACCATAACATCTCATGCACATAAGTACATGATTGACTTTTTTAATAGGCATGCCCACATACATTTCTTTACAAATAGAACATGGATCTGTGACCTCCAACATATCAATCATTTTCCGGAAATTAGACAATGCATGTTGAAATGAAGGAGTCTTCAGAGCAAGTTTAGGAGCAGTAGAATATGTTTGATTGATATTAATTTGCTCAAGATCATTGTTTTCTATTTGTAATAACTTTCCTGAGTTATTTCCAGGTCTTTGTAGTGCATGACGTCTCAATTGTTGTTTCTTGGAGATATTGCCTCTATTCTTTGCATAGTAAGTTCTATTGGTCTAGCTTCTCTTCAATTTGATAGCATCAATTTCTTGAGGGCAAGGCTGGATATATATCTAATATTTCAAAGAGAGTAGAGGTATGTCAGAATTTTCATAATTAAAGATAGTTAACTTTGAAGTATGTATTAAGAATGTATGAGAATTGAAAATTACCTGATCTATGATTATTTGGTTTGAGAGGATTAGTTCTGTATGTAAAGTGGTTTTGTGATGTTTATTTGCATGTGTAGTGATCTGTTCTATTGTTTTGTTGCTTTGATTTACTCAACTTATATGTACACATATTTATATACATGTAAATGAAGTATACAAATAATTCTACACATAGTTATGCACATATATAAATACAGGTGCATATATCCGAAATGTTAGAATCCTGTGTTTGTTACTGTATATATGTGAGGTTGAGATTTTGCTTGAAATGTATGGGTTTTATAAAGCACTTCACTTGAAATGTATGGGTTTTGCAAAGTTGTAAATTGACTTTGTAGTGTTCTTCTGCCTACACTTGTTGTTGTTAGTAACTTGGTTTTTCAAAAGCATCATTCTAATATAGGTATGCATAGATATAGCAATTTCTGATACATACAGATGTATACATACATATACACATGTATATATACATATGAATTAAATATTCGAAGTGATGTGTACAAACATATGCACATATATAACTACACATGTATATATCAAAAAAACTAAGACTATGAATATATATATATATATATATATATATATATATATATATCTATGTGTGTGTGTGTGTATAATTCTTTGTTGTTGTTAGTTGCTTGCTATTTTTAAAAGCATGATTCTAATATAGGTATGCATAGTTATAGTAATTTCTGATACATACAGATGTATGTATACATATACACATGTATATATATGTATCATTTAAAAATTTAAACTTCTGTATATAAACATATGCACATATATAACTACACATGTATATATCAAAAAGACTAAAACTATGAATAATTATATATAGATATGTACATATATAAGTATACTTGTATATCTACAGAATTCTATAACTATAAATAATTTTGGTGTTGTATAGTTATACAAATAGATAATAAAAAAAAAGAAGAAGATATATGTGCATATATGTATAAATTTTCTGCAAATAAGATAGAGCTCAGTACATTTAAAATTATTGAGCATGAGTGAAAATAACTTATGTCACGAGGAAAGACTTTCAAAGAGATAAGAGATAGATGTAAGAAATGTACATATAGATATTTATAGAAGGAGCCATGTGTTCGTAAAAGGTAATTGTTTGTATTTGTAAAAATATTAAATATGTAAATTATCTAATGTAATAATTGTATTGTAAACTGAAAGTTTAATAATCAGGAAAGATGCTTTATAACTCTAAGCCTATGTACTTAGATGACCAATTCATGCAAGTAGTGCATCACACTCAGCTTTGAAGTCAATATGAGAGACTTTATTGACTGTGACTTTCATCTTTGATTCCGAATTGTATGTGTCAGTGGATACCAATAGTGTGAATGAATAGTGATGTGACAGTAGTCTTTTAATCACTAAGCAAGGTGTTTCTATTTGTGTTGCATCATTTTGTAGTGAACAAAGCTCTTTTGCAGTTTTATGTAGCAAGTGAATGCCACCCTCATCAAATGAAGTGGCCCAAAGAGTACCTGTGGTATCTTGTAACTTTACTGGCAACAGGTAACTGTAATTACAATCTTGTATAGTCATTTCACGTCTAGGGCAGAACCAAGAATCATCAACTTGTTGTGTACATTTTTTTTTGCAAGGCCTTCCATTGACTATTAGTGGACAAGCTGCATAATAGAAACTTTGATCGGTTACGTTTACAAAATGCAGAACAGCTAGTAAAGTAGTCTGAATTGTTTTTGGTTTGACACTCATCCTCTCATGGATTGAAGAAATAGTCATTCTAGTATATTTCCCATCTATGTGGATAGTTTCTGCAACAAAGGGTACAACAAGCAAAGGGTCCTTTCCTCTTAATGTTAGAGGTTCTGCTTCTGGAAAAGGTGGGTTGATATGTAATGTAGTTGCAGCTGTTATGTTTATAAGATTCCCATTGAAATAGCCAACATGAGAACTACGTAAAGCAAGGATAACCACACTATCATTAGTTAACATATTTTTCAATTCTAGGCCTTTTTGCTCTGTCATTGGACCCCATAGGTTGATGTCAATTGTTGAACCAGACATATCATTAATTTTCACAACATGCTTTTGTGTTTGATTGCCATCTTTCCTATGTATTGGAATGATATCTCCAATGTATAAAATAAGGCCAATTATGTCAACCAATGTGTTATTTGTTAGATGAAACAATTCACTAATGGGTGTGAAAAGAGGACATTGTTGATCTGCTTGTTCTTCATTGGTGCACTATTTTAGTATGGATGCATCAGACAATATGATTTCTAAATGACTATTTAGTTTGTTGTACCTCGTGTTTGCTTCCTTAATGGATCCCTTTTAAATAATATAATGTGAACCTACGTCCACATGGTTAGAGTGTAACTGAGCTATTTCATCAAAAAAAAAAAACTCTAATTTCACACCCCTCACAGTCAACAATGTCAAAGCTAAACACATGGCCATTTTTTGTGGCTATGCTATATGCCTTAATAGGGCATTTATGAGTAACTCTGCCTTTGATTGTCCATTTATTCTGGTATGGATTCAAAGTTTTGATAGGGCTTATATTTTTAGAAGTTGTTTTTGTGGGGATGGCAATTCAGTAGCAAATTGAAGAGATCGTTTAGATGTTGATGGTTTGTCCTCAGACATTATTTCTGGTTGTTGTTCTTTGAACAGGTATATTAGTTTACCAAAGAATGAGCTATCACTTTGTTTCACTTCTAGACTAAGTATTACAATAGTCTTGTGAAAACAAAAGACTTCTTTTTAAATTGTTGTTAATTACACTTAAACAAAATTAAATACAGACAAAACATATCATATTTAATAACCATAGTTTGTTTCCTACCTTGTGTTCCATATGTATTAGCATGTATAACTTGATAACTGGACTATTGTGCCCATTTTTAGAATATCTGAATCTATCATAGCAGCATATTTAGAAGGCAAGCTTGCTAACTGCATGTATGTGCCATCAGATAACACTAATTTATATCTATCCGCATCATCTGTGTTGTTCTGCTTTTTCTGAAATGACAAAACTTGTAGCAATGCTGAAGGAAGCTCATCCCCAGCATTGATAGATTGAATTGCAAAAGGGGTAGAGGCATACTCTTGGGTTTTTGCCTACAAAAAAAAAAAGAATATAGAGGATTTAATTTTAACGCTAAGCAAGTCATATATCTTCTTACTTGTTAATGCAAAGCATGTGTTAGTAAAGTATGTAATCAAGCTATGTTATCTATAGAGTATTCATCTACTTTTGCACTATGCTTTGAAAAAAGGATGCATTTGGTAATGAAAAGGATGGTATGGAAAAGAGAGATGTATTGTAAAAAAAAGAGTATAAAAGCTTTCTATTTTCAAAAGCTTTGATAATTTAGCTTACCAAACTATCAATTGTGGAGTGCTCTATCGGTTTAGAGGTGGCTACTGAAGATGCCATTGTGCATATATACCTTTTTTGTTCGAGACAAATCTCACAACTTAGCGTACATGCCAGTTCATGTTATGGCAGAAATTTAATTTATTTGATACTAAAATTTTTTTTTATTGGAAGATTTGAATATTGTATAGCTCATATGAAATAAATAGAACGTCATGCAAGGATATCGTATTTACATGTTTGTTAGTTTCAAAATCCTTTTAGATTTAATCTAACGATAAATTTTGCATCGCCTTGACTGGCATATTGACTTGCAGAATAAAGTTGATTGAGTTCCTATTATGACATTAAAAATATTGTGTTAGAGTAGATTGAGTGCCATAATGGGCAGAATAATTCATTGTAGTTGCTAAATATGCAACAAAATCTTACTAAACAAAAAAATTGTTGCTAATTGAAATTAAAGATTGTAGATCTTTTTGTGTATTGTGTTATTCAGTAGCTGTTCAGTTTGGGCAAGTTTAGCTAAGTGATGAACTAAGCATATTCAAGATGGGGAAATTGTACGTACATTAAGGCGGGTTGTTTTTTTATGATTTTGATAATTAAAAGTAAATTATAAGCATGATGAATTGTAGTTCTTATATCAAAATACAATCACAACACGATTTAAGATGATCAAAGGTATATATGCACAAGAACAACAAAATTAACTCAACATAGAGTAATGCTGTCAGAGTTTAAATTTTGTTTCAAATCGTAATGAATTGATCATAATGTGAATGAAACATGTATTCAATAGGACAATTGGTCATATGCTGATAAGCTTAAAAAACATAAAGTATCACTTTATGATTTACACATTTGAGAGCATGTTAACAAAATATGAGTTCATCTCATCAAAGATCATTCAAAATATGAGATGCTTTTCTTTGTTTCGAATGTTAATCAAAATATGAATGTAGCTTTTCAAAGATTCAATAATTACAAAAACACAGGATCCACCCAAGCAACCCATCCAAGCTCGTTATCAGTCCATTTAAATACTTTGTCTCCCAATGTGAAAATAACCGTTGGATCAGTTAATTGTTTAGTACTTGGTATTGGTAAAGGCGCTAATTTGATACTATGTATGGTTGTTACAACACTACAAGATGTAGAGAGGTTCACTATTGTTTGGTTTGGTAATTTATGTTCATAGTGCTGAATTGTCTTTCTGAGGTTGCTCTTTAACTTGTTGCTTTCTTGCAACATCCATCAATGACATTGTTAATGTCCTCTGTTTCTTTCAATCTTCTATCCATTATTGAAATTTGATTGTGTTAGTGTGGTTGTTTTTTGTTGGAATGACAGAATGGAAATACATTACTAAAAAAAATGAACATAGAAGAATAATACAACATATCTTTAAGTAGATCATATATTTTTTTGTAAATCGTAATGAATTTAGTATTGACTGATTATAAAAACTTGTAATAATTAGTTGAATACTTTAAGTTTTGTAGATTGACTAATGAGGAAACTTCGACATGCAAAAGGTTCTGTAAGATGCTGATGTTGGCAGCATGGGCGATGCAGGGTGGATAATAAGAATTTCATGGCTGCAATAAATAGTTTGTGTTGGGAACAATAGAGCCTACAAAAAAAATAATTATCAAAAAAACACTACATGACATTTTCTTTTAGTACATCATGCTGCATACACCATACTGCAATAGAACATAGCCATCAATGGCATTACAAAGTTCTTGCCAAGACAATTAGATCTCTAAAATGTAAAAAAACTTGCACCCTAGAAGAAAACTGTCCAGTTTCTTGTTAGAGTCTCTTGGTTTTTTCTCTTTCATAATGTTGTTAATGATTACTTTTTTTATGGATATATAAATTTTAGAATGAATTTACATGTACGAAATGCTTTCACTCTGTAAGACAAGTTCTTAGTTTTATTTATTTTAGGATCTATGCATATATATATATGTGTGTGTGTGTGTGTGTGTGTGTGTGTGTGTGTGTGTGTGTGTGTGTGTGTATAGGTATACATGTCTATATAGATGTACATACATGTATACATATACATCTGATATATATACATCTATATCTATATATATACATGGATATATATTTAAGTATGGCCATGAATGCTTTAACTCTACAAGTTAAGTATTCAGTTTTATAGTTTGAAGGGTTTGTGAAATGAATACAACAACAAAATCAAATACATTTGTGCATTTGGCTGGGGAGGAAAACATTAAAGACAACACCGCTTCAAAAAATGAGCGCACACACCGACGCCACCCCGAGTGGAAAGGTAATGACACAAAAGAAACCCAACACACAACTCACCATGATGGGAAGAATTAGAGGGGATTATCTCACTAAAAAAGATACAAATTTTGCAGAACTTATAATTAGTAAAGGAAAGAAGGTATCTATCTTATATAATAAGTTGGTCACAAAATCAGAATTATACACATCAATTGCAATATTTTAATGTTGTAAATGTGGATCATTTTTTAGTGGTTATTTATCTTGCAGATTAAAGGCCTTCATGTGCACAAAGTCAGTTGTCTCATTTGTTTCAGTCTAAGTAGACATTTTGTGAAGCAACGTTGTGTTTTATGTTTTCCTGTGCGAGATGCAGAATCCCGCTATCAAGCCTTGTCATTATCAACCTTGGGAAAATATAGCAAGAAGTGTCCTTTTCATGTATAAATCCTCAAGTTATATATGTGAATGTTGAGTAAGACTCACCATGATAGTTTAATAGGGTATAGGGAGAAATCACAGAGATAATCATGGTAGGATCAAAAGAAGTGCAAGGAGTGACGGCCTAATAATGGGAATTTCATATAATGTATCCTTAGACTTGATAAATGTGTAGGTAGTTATATGTGATGAGGATTACATGACAATAGAACGTGAACAATGATAGTCCTCAAGGAAGACATTTTTTGAAAAAAATTAGATCTTAGATACAATGGAGAAAAAATAAAGAAGATAGCGAATTATTAGAGAAATCACAAGGATTTTCATAATAAGATTATATAAACCTTAAGGGGTTTCCTACATAAAATGACAAAGAACTTTAAAAAGAAGGGAAAAATTTAGACCTTAGATAACATGGAGGAAAAATAAAGTAGATAATGGTTTCCTACATCAAGTGACAATGAACATAAAAAACCATAGTCATGAGAGTATCTTATAGATCTTGAACAAGGAAAATATCACAATGAAGAAGAATAACATGATGTGAAGCAAAAAAGCATTAGTGATAGTGTAATGTAGAATCCAAAAGATATTTACATGATAGTGATAAGAGTGATTGGATAGTGAAGATGTTAGGCATGTGAAGTAAATTCAAGGAAGATAGTGTCATGATGAAAGATAAAAGATAGTACATACATTACTCTAGTCACCAATTCACGGAAATAATGAAATGACAATTACGCATTTGAAAAATGCAAGAAAATTTCTTATAAATTCTTTAATGATATGAAGAAGTCAGTGGAATGAAAAGTAATCATATAACAAGGAGTTAATGACATCCTTTAAATATCGGTCAATAACCTATAGTATTCATCAATGCTATCAACCAAGGTTAACCATGATCAAGTGAATTTTTTTGAGTTGCATGTTTTTAGTTTATAGATTAATATTGAATTGAGTTTTAAGCAATGCTTTATGAAACACTTTCGGTTTGTGTGCATTCTATTGTAGGTTAAAAGGGTTTTGGTTGGGTTTTGCAGTTTGTAGGTATTCATTGATTTAAGATTTAACTAGTATCAATAGTTTAAGGTTCTATTTCGACTATGATATTTCTTAATTTTCTTTAATGTTTTTGTCCCTAACAGTGTGCACGAATGTCGACGTTCTTTATGGCCGCTTGGAGTCGTAAAATTTTATTTGTTTTGTTGTTCTTGAAAATATTTTCCTCTGCAATTTTTTGCATAACATTGGATGTAGTCATCGAGTTAGGTTTTCTTCTACCTATGAGTGTTTTGTTGGGCTTGTTTCTGAGCTTCTTGTCGTGAATGGTTTTACTCTGTAAGGTAAGTGTTTATTTTAAAGTTTTTTGAATTTGTAATGAATTGTTTTATAGTGTGTTTATTTTTTCGCGTGGTGTGCTTGCAGGGTTGTTATTTTGTTTATGTTGTTTAACTGTTTGTGGGTGTGACTACTTTCACTCTACTAGACAAATGTTTATTTTAAAGTTTGTTGCATTTGTAATGCATTTTTTTATAGTGTGCTTATGTTTTTCTGTGGTGTTCTTGCAGGGTTCTTACTTTGTTATGGGCACTTTAAACTATAAAATGTAATTTTTTTTGTTGTTGTTGTAAGTATTTTGCTCTGTAAATTTCTTGTAACATTGGATTTAGTTGTCGAGTTAGGTTTTCTTTTGCCTGTGAGTGTTTTCTTGATTGGGTTTTTGAGCTTCTCACTGCGAATGGTTTTAATCTCCAAGTTAGGTGTTTATTTTAAAGTGTGTTTCATTTGTTTGTAGGGTTCTTACTTTGCTTTTGTTATTTAACTATTTGTGGACGTCACTACTTTCAGACTGCAAGCCGCCTACTCACTTTTATAGGCATTAGGGTCTATGAATATGTTTGGTTAGTGTCTCTTGGTTATTGGTAATTCATCATCAAGTTAAATATCTTTGCATTGCATAAGTGTTGTATGTTTAATGTTTCATGTTCTCTTTCACAAGGATTTTACTCTGCAAGGTAAGCATTTACTAATGTTTGTATTGTATTGCTGTTAATTTACAGCGGTAGTTATGTGATTACTGCTCTATGCACATGAAGGCTTTTATTCTATAATATATATATATATATATATATATATATATATATATATATATATATATATATATATATATATATATATATATATATATATATATATATGTATTGACACTCTAAAAATTCTTTATCCTTGCAGGCCTCTTACCTTGTTTATGTTATTTAACTATTTGTGGACGTCACTACTTTCAGACTACAACACAGACTTGTATCAATAAATCCTATAGACTTTAGAATGGAGTTATTAAAACAGAGATATGATAAAACCCTATATATACATACATACATACATGTGTATATATACATACATGCATATATATATGCGTACATGTTTGTATTTATATAGATGTATACATGCCTATGCATACATGTATATAATGTACATATGTGTATGTACATATACATATATCAGCACTACAAAGCATTGTAAGAAAAACAATTATATACATGGCTATACATACATGTTTCTATATATATGAACATGTTTATATGTACATATACATATATCAACACTACAGTCCACTCTAAGAAAAACAATTATATATATATGTACATCATGTGTATATATATGTCAATGACAAACGCTCAGCATCGTAACATCTACAAAGTTTTTTAAGAAATTGATGGATATAAAATTTTGTAAAAACATCAAATAAATGTATAGACCTAACATATATTTTTGTATAGTAATTAATGTATGAATTTTAGATTTGATTAGGTACGTAGCTTTGGAAAGCATCCTACCTTCCACAAATTAAATTTTAATAGAGAACCACCTTGTTGAAGAAATCAGAGCCCTAAAAAGTAATAGCACTAAGAACTTGCCAACAACAACGATGAAAACATTAAACATGCAAAACCTACAAATAAAACATACTTAGAAGTTTTTCAATTTGGGTGCAAATACCTCTTTGGCTCAAGGTTGATAATTTTAAAATAGTTTATTATTTATTATCTTTAAATATATTGGGCTTAATTCTTATGTTTGACATATTTGTAATGTTAAAGAATCAATTGAATACTTATTAGTTGTGTGAAAGTTTGCAAAAAGTGTTTTCTCTCTATTTCTAGGTGATATTTGGGGCTCACACAATAAAGATGGTATTAGTTTGTTTGAAATTTTATTTAATTTTATTATATAAAATTTATAAAGAACTAAAATAAAGTCTATCTTATCTTATCATCAAAATATTATGGAACCAAAAGGTGAGTAGGGAATGCTGAAATGTTTAATAGAAAGAGAAGATTTCTTATAGAATCTTGTGATGAGTGTTGGTATTTTGGTATGGTTTTGTCATTGATGTCAACACCTAATAACAATTATCAACTCTGGCACTTTGGAGAATCAACAACATTCACCGACAAGCAAATGACTTATGAACAGTCACCGGTATCTGGTACACCAGCAGGATATAATGATCACCGACACTTGGAATGGAATGGAAATCACATGGTTATGTCACAGACATCATTTGGAAACTTTGTCTTGAAGGAGTGTTAATTGGCATATTCATATTTGTATATTTGATGTTACTAGCAAATAGGTCCAGGTTATACACCGGTAGGTTTATCTTCTCCAAATCAGCATGGCACGCTATGGAGATGATTTATTATTGTTGTAAATGCATCAAGCCGACATGTTGAATCGGTTATTGCATCGAATATTGTATTGTTTGTAAAATGATTTTATTGTATTATCCTTTAGAGCTGACCTACTAAAATTGGTCTTAGGGTATGGTATAAATGTAAGATCTTATTTGTAAGATCAAATGTGGAATGCGAAAAAGAATTGTGTGAAGGTATATGCGAGAATAAGCAGAGCTATACACGCAGACATCATTTGAAGGTGAAGGAAGGTTTTGTGAAAGCATATCAGAACTACACCAATACTGAATCCAGCATATGAAGATATTTTGAGCAGTACATCCTTATTGGATTTAACCATCCAATTGTAGTCAGTGTGACTCCTATTTTGTGATTGAGCAGTGAGCTCTAGGTGCTTGGCCTTTCTGCATGTGCAGACCCCATTTGTATACACTTACTATCTATAGTAGTATCATCTAATTGTGGGTAAGGTTTCCCACTATGGTTTTTCCCCTTATAGGGTTTCCACATACAAATATTAGTGTTATGTGTTGTGGACGACTTTGTATTTTTGTTTTATGCATTAATCCTTACCGGTATTGCAATTATCTGATAAAGTTGTCCATCGGTATAAAAGACTGTTTCGCCAGTATTAAGCAAAAAGTTGATTAAGTTGTTTTTGGTTTAAATTTATTTGACAACTAATTCACCCCCCCCTCTCAGTTGTCTCCAGGACCTAACAATGAGTTCACCTTCATCTTTGTTAATTTACTAGTTACATTGATCATTGTTAGACTCAATGCACCACTGAGAGGGGGAGGGGGTGAATCAGTGGTTCTCAAACTTTTCTCTTTAGCTATCAAATTCAAGCATACCGGTTATTAGATCTAACTATGAACAAACTTATCGATTAGTGAGGAGACTAAACTCAAATGCAAACATACAGAAGGGGACATCTCATAACACTAGCATGTATGAGGAAAACCCAAGATGGGAAAAACCTCAGTGAGTAATGCTACTAGAGTCTACTGCTCCAATCCAACCTCACAGTCAAAAACCTCTATTACAATGTTTAGGGCACCAACCCAAGGAGCACCAACCCCTAACTTTAGGGCAACAACCCAAGGAGCTACAACCCCTACTTGATTTATGGGCTACAACCCAAAGGATCACCAACCCCTAACTTTAGGGCACCAACCCAAGGAGCTACAACCCCTGCACCGATCTACAACTCAGTGTTCACAATATAAACATAAAATGCATAAGTAGTTATCTTGTTACAAGTGAATCTTGCAACCATTATATATATATCTTACTCTATCGATGAGATACCTTCTCTGCTTCACCTACTCACTTCTCTGCTACTCTTCACCTGTTGCTTCTCTGATGGTAAGCCCTACCAGTTTATCTCTGTTATGTACTGCTCTCATTGAATCTCCTCCTCACTTCTCTTCCTTTTCATCGATTCTACTCTCTGTCGGTTGTCTGTTTATCTTCTCTACAACCTCCTTCACTTCTGCTCTGCAGGTATGAACACTACCAATTTTTCTCTCCAACCGGTTGAATGCTTCAACCAGGTCCTCTCTCACTCCCAATCTCTTCACAGATGCTCATTGAGCACTTGGCTGATTTTCTCTTACTTGCAAGAGTCTCTCACTTCGCAATTGCATAATATTGTTCTATTTAGCAACAACAAATAATCTCATTGGCCTTCATACTTAGAGCCAAGTTTTCCTGCCAATGCCCAATTCAAAGTGCAAGCGGTTAGGGTTTCCTCACCATCCTCAAGGAAAACCAAATCCAATCAGATCTTGCTAAATCTGATCTTCCTGATATCCATCTGCACAAGTCCACCATCAACGCACCTTCCTTCTTCAACAACCTGCAAACAATTTGTCGGCATACATCTTGGTCAATCGCCATTAATGGCAAGATGGGTTGCTTTAACTACTCTGGTCTTCTTGATCAGTCTATCCTCGATCCTCTCTTGTCCATTCAATCTCGAGCTGCGCACTTATGCCACTTCACCTCGAGCTTCACAGTCTCCTTTAAAGTTGACCAACTCTATACCTACCCCATTGGTGTACATTCCATCTTCATCTAATGCAAGTTTGCCACGTTGGATCCATGTGGCATCCAAGTCGACCAGCTTTGCCACCTTGACTATTCATGTCGGTCCACATAGGATCACTGACCAAACATTCTACCGATTCCTCCTTTCTGTCGATTTACCAACTTTGTCGGTATCTCACATTCTACTGGTTCACTCATCATGTCCACACTTTGCTAAATTGTCAATGGAACACTTAAATCGGTCTTCAGACATGACTGACCTAAGCAATCACATTCCCATCAAGTGGGAAGTCTTCTGTATCTAAACCTTATCAATATTATCGGTGAGCTTACATACTAGTTATCACTCTTGATGACACCATGTCATCAACCTTCACAAGATTCCATCTTTAGTCAAGTCATTCTACTTCTGAGTGCATCGGCTTACCCTTGCCTTCTCCCTGATCAATTTTGTTCATTCCTCTACCAGTTTGTCAAGGTGAAAAAGACTTCACACTTCATCTATACTGGCATCTCAACATGCCTTCTCTGTTGGTACAGTGCATAACCCTGATCTCATGGACTTAAGGAATTCTCTTAATTTACTGGTAGATCTAGTGTGAACCTTCACATACTTGCCTTTACCTCTTCACTCTTATCTCACCAAACTATAATACTCATAATGCATAATAGGGGATAAGCTCCACTTACTTGGTGAAGTAACACCTTGTCTTTTGCATCCTATACTTCTTCATAGCAGTGTTGCACAACCATCTCTTCTACTGGTGGTCATCCCATACCAATTGATATCAATGACAACACAATGCCAATAATCATGAGGATAATACTTGGATAAATTTTATAGTATAATAGTGTGATGGGTGAAAATGGGATTGGGAAGTTTAGGACCTAATCCCACTTTCATCCAATCATTGGAATACAAAAGAGCCTAAGGAAGTGATTCACTTTAACTAATTCTTGTGAAAGAGAGTCAAGGAATAATTTTGGGTTTCTACTCCTTCGCTGATATGAAAGGGAATGTGCCAGATGTAGGAGGATGCCAAACTAAGCTAACATGATGAATGAAAGAAACTAGAACAATAGTAATAATAGACTGATAATTGAACCAAACTTAGACAACAAGTGCAGATCTGAGAATGGAATTTTGATGTGCACCTGATATAAAATTTGATCTTGAATTGGTAGGACCAGGGCACTGGGCACTCTGGTCCTAGTAACTGTACAATTCTATAAACTAAGATTGTTTGGGTCCTATCTACCAATTCTGAAGCTAACTAGGGAGGACTAGGACATGGACGCTCTGGTCCTGGAGGACCAGGGTGCTGGGTACTTTGGTCCTTAAGATCTAGGTCTTGATTCTAGTACTAGGTTTGTTACAAATGGCTGAGATCTTTAATAAATTGCCCTCTTCGACAAAAACCTATACTTGTGCCTGCAATTTGAAAATGGTGTGTTTGTGGCTATATAGGGTTTTGCCTTAGTCAAACCCCTTGTTTTGGTGATTTCCATCTCAACAAATAGCCGATAGTGTACTGAAAATGTATGTGTGCCCCAAAATCTCATGTGTTTGTAAGATTCCTTTGAGCTAAATGCAACTAGAGTTCTACCCTATGTTTTGATTAAAAACCCTAAAATGAATGTAATGTAAATGCTTCAAACCACAAATGCAATGTAGATCTAAAAATGTGATAATATGTAGATCTAAAACTCAAATAGAGATACAAAAATAACATGAAATCATACCAAACCCTAAGGAGAGGTATATGCGAATCAACAGTCGATGATCTCCTTATTATTCTTCAGTATCTCCTAAAGCTTCCATGAATGATAAAAGTGTTGATGAAGACTTGATTGATGATGAATTAGTTAATTGTAGACTTCACATAAAGCTTGTACTTTCACTTCACTAGGATCTCCTTCAATTGCTTAATTAGGATCCTCAAATAAGGGAAAGAAAAGGCTACATATATATGAAAAACTAACTTTAATTTTGATAATAGGCTGACTTAGAATTAATAAAAAATGACACAAAGCAAGATTTGAACTTCATAATACTGCCAAATTAAGCTCATGAAGTTCGGGGATAAAATATTGGGACCAGAATGGTAGCATTCTGGTCTAACTGACTTTTTTGAACCAATTTTCTAGTGATATGAGGTATCGTGATTATAAAGTCAAATCCAAAATGGTAGGCTAATCCAAGGTGTTTAGATATGCAAAAATGTGTCTTGAAGATTGAAATTAGGAAATTATTAGGATCAATCTAAAATAAAATAAAAAAGGGCATGCTTAGGGTTAAGGGCCCAATTTTATGATATGTGAATTGAAGAAAGGGAACTTTAAATAATTAAATGCCTAAAAGAGTCTTATAAATGCAAAATGCAATGAGACACATGAAGACGGGTGCTAACCTAAGTGTGAAAGTGGACAACTCTAATTAAGGATGCATAATTTACGACACTACAACTACATAATGGCTAATCTTACTCTATAAATATAACAATTAGAATGTATTCTCTTAATTTCTAATCCGATATTATGTGAATAAAAATTATATTTTCATACTCTTTCAAGC
The DNA here is from genome assembly GCF_030272615.1 of Cryptomeria japonica. Classification (NCBI taxonomy): domain Eukaryota; kingdom Viridiplantae; phylum Streptophyta; class Pinopsida; order Cupressales; family Cupressaceae; genus Cryptomeria; species Cryptomeria japonica. Next base: position 33,223,423 of record NC_081407.1, read on the forward strand.
ACTATTATTTGCATTAGTTTACCATATTTAACATCTAGTAGTACACTACTTATATCCATTACTTTGGTAACCATATTGAAAACCTATATAAATTATTAAATTTTTAAGGGTTTATTGGGAAATAAATAGGTTCAACACCAAAGATTGTGAAAATCAATCTCTATCCAATAAAATAATCTAAGGATGAGATTCAAGGCTTGGATAGCAGCAACATGAAATCTAAACTCATATGTAAATCTAAAAATTAAGTTGCCTTAATTGTGAAAAATCCATGATTAGATCCTTCTTCTTTATGATGCCAAAAATTAGCCCATTAACCATGCAAGTAATAAACTTATCTAATGTGAACTTATAATAGAGATAAATAATGATTAACACTAGCACAAGATAAAAATAATAAGGCATAAATCAATAACATAATATCCACACATAACACAAGATTTACGTGGAGAACCCCTTGTGGGAAAAAGATTCACCAAGATTTACATGGAAAAACCCTTGTGGAGTTGCATGTTCCCTTCCTAGGTGGAAAATATTTCTCCTATTCGCTATATATATGTACATATTTCTTGAGTTCATTAAGTCTAGATCTCTCGAGAACTATCATAATTTCTCCATGTTAATTTATCTTGCATCCTTTTTTCTTTTAAAATCTGTAGGACATACAATTTTTTAAAATCTCATGGCCTTGTAGATGCTGCCATTTTTACTAGAAGATTTAAGTTTTCACATTTTATTTTTTATAGTTTGCCATCATTTCTTAAATTTAAAAAATATATATATTTATAATCTATAGGTAAAATCTCAAAAATCACCCGTTCACTCCATCTTTAAATTCCTAATGATTTAGTTGTTGTAAGTGTTGGAATTGAAAACTTGGTGAAAAGTGTTGATTTCAATGTTCCACTTAATTGTCATTTTTACTAGAAGATTTAAGTTTTAACATTTTATATTTTATAGTTTTGACATCATTTCTTAAATTAAAAAAAATAAAAATAATATTTATAATCTATAGGTAAATTCTCAAAAATCACTTGTTCACTTCATCTTTAAATTCCTAATGATTTAGTTGTTATAAGTTCTAAAAATTGAAAACTTGGTGAAAAGTGCTGATTTCAATGTCCCACTTAAGCTAAAACATGAAATATAGTATTGTGGTTTGACCCTGTACAAGCCTTTAAAAAATTGTTTCCCAATCACCTAAGAGCTTTTTTGGATTCTTTTCTACTTCCTTATTCCTATCCTTCATGGGATTCAAGGTATACTCCTTCCCATTCTTCATTATCTTATAACGATTAGTATTACTATCATTAATTGATTTCTTGTCATATTTCTAAAGTCTACCCAATTTAATGTGGCATGCATCCATTGGCATAACATTATACATTTTCTTATCCTTATAATTTTATGAAAATTCACTAGGCATTGTTTTCTTATTAATAATTAGTGTCTCTTTTGTAGCCAAGAAATTTTTTAGGGACTAGGATGTTTCATCCTCTTCAACTAAAACTTCCCCACCATTTCCTCTAGCACCATATTGTCAGTGTTGACACTATCAATGATCAAGGTAAAATATCCACTCTCATTAATGAGGAACATAAACATGAAAAAATGATCTCACATCTTCTATAAGGAAATAACATATGCTCTAATAAGCATATATGTTTGAGCTTTTGGGGTGATGTGCAATTCATTGACCACAAGGAAAGCATTTTGAAAAATGACTAGGGTGAAGAGATAGCTATAAATGCATTATGTACTCAGATTGGAAATGTTATAAACTAGCTAGCAATAGGAGTGCAACCTATGTCAACTCACATCCTTTTATGTGGCACTTGGAACTTAAAAAAAAACACATTTGAAATCTTTAGTGCCTTGATTTGATTATATATACATATAATGAAAACCTTAATATAAATAGTTTTAACATACATACATACATACATACATACATACATACATGTGTGCATGTGTATATACATCTATATATGCTTGAAAATAGTCCATAACATAGGTTAGTAGATAATAAAATAAGATTATTTATTAGTTAGTTGCTTGCTAGTTGTAAGGTGGTTCTAGGGCTTAATTGGTTGGAAGGCTTTATAGAGACATTTATATGTAAATGTCTCATTGATTTTGATGAATGAAGAATTTTTAGATTTTAGCCTTTGTCTCAAATTCCAATATTTGGTATAAATTAGGTTTTGAAAGAGACCTCTTTGATTTTCACTCCACTCATGTTTCATTTGTCACGTTGATTAATGCAATTGATTGTAGATCCTGTGCTCCTCCATAGTTCCATTACCTTTGTTTTTGTCCATCTACTTGTTCTAAAGTCAAGTGGTACAAAAAAAAGACTAGTGGTATCTTGCATAACTCATAGGAAATATGGAGTTTATAGCATCCAACCTTCTTGCATATACATTTGTGATGGTGAAAAATGGGATCGAGTAGTTTAGGACCTAACCCCACTTTCCTCCACACATTGGAATACGAAAGATCCTAGGGAAGTGGTTCAGTTTGACTACTTCTTGTGAAAGAGAGTCGAGGAATACTCTTAGGGTTTCTATTCCTTTGCTGCTATGAAAGGGAAGTGAACTAGATGTGCAATAATGATGAACTAATCTAGGGAGATGAATGAAAGTGATGATATAGACTAAAATAACAAATAAATGCAACACTTAAACTGAGATATAAACCACAGAACTAGAAATGTAATTCAAATATGAACTTGATATTAGAAACTGAGCTGGAATGAGTTGGACCAAGGTGTTAGGCGCCTTGGCCCCTATTACCAGACTGCACTGTACATCAGGAAACTACTGACTAAGATCCTGAGCCACTGAACTGCCACAAAAAGCTTGAAAAATCAGAGGACCAAGGTGTTGGGTGCCTTGGTCCCAGTGACCTGGGGCCTTCCTTTGAATCTAGATTAGTGCTTGTGAGTGTTCAAAAATGGTGTATGGGTGTCTATATAGGGTTTTGCCTTAGTAAAACCCCTTGTTTTGGTGATTTCCACCTCCACAAATATCTAATAATATATTGAAATATGTGTATGCTATAACCTTATGTGTGTATAAGATCCCAAATGAGCTAAAATGCAAGAATTAGAGCTCTATCTCGTGTTATGAGCATAAAACCATAAGTGAATGTAAAGTGAATGTAAATTGAATGTAAATGATTCAAATCACAAATGCAATAATGAAAATAAAGCATGAATGTAAATCTGAAAACAAGTGTTGTGAAACTCACACACACACACACACACACACACACACACACACACACACACACACACACACACATATATATATATGAAAATAACATGAAATCATACCAAACCCTAAGGGAGAGGTACAAGCCAATCAATAGTCGATGATCTCCTTATTATTCTTCAATATCTCCAAAGCTTCAATTTATGATGAAAATGGTTGATTAAGACTTGATAGATGCTTTCTTTGTTGATTGAAGACTCCACATAACCTATACTTTACCTTCATAAGAGGCTCCTTGAATTGCTTGTGGATGGATCCTTCAAATGTGGAAAGGAAAGGCTATATGTATGAAACCGTAACTTTGTTTTTGATCATAGGACAACTTAGAAATGATATAAATTCACACCAAGTTGGGTTTAAACATTCTAATACCACCAAAACATGATCTTGAAATTTGGGGAGAAAAAGTAGGGACCGATGTGAATCACATCTGTCCAACCAATGTTTTTTTGAAATTTTTAGGGATGCAAGGTAACGTGATTATAAGGTGATCCCCAAATCGATGCGATGATTTAAGATGTTTAGATATGAAAAATCAGGCCTTGAAGTTTGAAATAGGACATAATTAGGGCTTAAATGAATGAATTAATTAAAAGAATAAAATAAAAAAATTAAGGACCCAATTTTATGATGTGTGAAGTGATAAAAGAAGACTTTAAATTTAATTAAATTAATTAATTAAATGCTTAAAGGGAAGTTAAAATGCAAGATGCAACACACTAAGGCAAGTGCTAAACTAAGCATGGAGTTGTACCACCTAATTATGGGTGTACAATTTACGATGCTACATTTAGCCCCCACTTTAGTGGTCATATGACACTACATGCATAGGCAAGCTAAAGTATAGAAAAGTAAAAATCTCATGAAAAAGGATATATCCATAAGGTGTCGAACGAAGCCCCCAACAATATCTGTAGTACATAGTTAGGAACCACACCCTACAAAACCACATTGTTAGATATAATCACAAAATATCCTAAATTCTTACTAAGGAAATGATGAAATTCATGGGTAGCTATATGCCCCCCTGTTTCAGCTTGCTTATTTAGTGAGTTGAAACAGGGTATAATGTTTACCCCATCAAATTGTGAAGGAAAATTGATAGCAAATGCTCACAACAAGGTTTGATACAAGATCAAAACTAATGGAGAATCATTTGGTAAGAAAGAGAACTAAGCCTCAATCCACACACAACCAAGAGTGTGAGAATCAAAGCTCTCTAACAAAAGATGAAAGATTAAGTGGAAAATGCAAAACTATAGTTTAGAAAAGAATTACCTTTTAAATTGTGAAAAAGGAGAAAGAGATCATTATCCAAAGACATCCACCTTTGAGAATAAAGGGAATTTTTGATAAAGATAACATCTTTAAAAAGAGAAGGAAAATAAGAATACCCACTTTCTCTAATGTTTAGGAAAAGAGGATTCTTAATAAAGGATTGCACACTTTCACTAAGATAAGATTGTTCATCAAAGATGTATCATTTCAAACAAACAGTGGTTCTTAACAAGGAATACACATATTCTACTCAAGAAATGACATCAAATGAAAAATGCAACTCAACAAAGGAAAGGTGAATTATTGGAAAAAGAGATAGAAGATAGAGATATCACCCTTTCTCCCCAAACATAGAGGCAAATTGATGCAAGAGCATCCCCGGTTCATAGAAATCTTGCATCAACCAAAAACATTTTCCTTTCTGTTTTGTTCTCTAGTTGCAGTTTCAGTTTTCCTTTCTATGTGTCCCAGTTTTGGCTCACTGGATATTGTGGAGTTGGATTTTACTTGAATACTCGATCATCTTTCTTGCTTCCAGACCGCATTGTATTTGGATCATTTTTCGGCAAGATACTGCTACCAGTTTCCATGACAGTTTCCTGTTACCGGTTGACAACCCTTTGTTAACAGTTGCCTAGATCTATTCTGGTGATCTACCGAAACCCCTTCCAAAGCTTGCGGAGCCTTGGGCATTGATTCTGATGTTCCTTGGCATGTGGTTGACCTTTTTCTGTGATCTATATTTCATCCTTTATATTTTCTGGATGAATCTCTTGGCGAAGGCCAACCTTGTTATTTTACATGTTAGGTCTTGTTCTTCGGGTTTTGATACCTTTTGGGCCGACTGGATCCTTTGGATCAATATATATATATATATATATATATATATATATATATATATATATATATAATTGTAATTACACATTAGAATGTAATCAAAGAGAGAGTCAAGTAGCTAGACTATGCATAGAAGATAGATCATAAGATTCAAGGTCCCGGTTGTGACCTATTCTACTAGCCCTATGAGCCGGTATGCTGTAAACCAGTTGTTACCGGTTGGATGTAATAAAATTTCATGCAATAAAACAATCTGTTCTGCATTGCCTCCATCATATCTTTGTGTTTCTATTTTGTTTACTCTTGCAGACTGGTCTGGATTGATCTCTTTGAGGTCCCTCCTCACCGATGACTGCTTCACAAATACATCAAAGAGGGATCATCTATAAAAGAAAAAATCTTCTAAAATAAAGGAAGAGATCCCATCAAGGATATGCACGTCCACAACATAGAAGGGTTCATTATAAAAAATACCACTCAATGAAGAAAAGAATTTGATGAATGATTATAGAATTCCCCACCAAGGAAGAGGTCCTAATTAAAGATATGTACTTAAGATCCTTATTGGGGATACCTGTTCCAATATGAGAGAGGGAATTCCCTAATAGGGATATACACCTCTACAATTGATAAGAGATCTTTATAGAAGACACTACTTCACAAAGGGGAAAGTTTTAACTTGAAGAAGGAGAGATGTTTGAAATAATCCTTGCCCCCGTATAGACAAGAGATGCAAAAAACATAGGCTATTATGTTGCTTCCAAAGTATGAATAAATGAGAAATTGTACTATCATGAATAATAATGAGCCTCCAATTGGTAAGCTACCAATGTCACATGGTAAAGAGAAATAATAGCCACTAATGTTATTTAAATATATGATAGATTGGATGAGGAATTCAAATACGACATGTTAAATGCTCTAACATTAGTGAAAGCAAAAATATGTATAAGATGATTAGTATTAAAATGTTTTGATCAAGAAAATAATTTCTAGGAGAACAATAGGCCACTAAGCCATGTTCCTCTTGCAAACAAATTTTCTCATACATAGCAAAAAAATTAGGAGAGGGACAAGTATAACTCATTAGGGCCTTGTTTCTAGAAGAGATGATATTAGAATGAATAGAAGATAAAGCCTCATAAGTGGGATTGTTAGTCTCTTGAGGAGATTCATAAAGAGACTTGTCAATCACCATAATTTCCTTATGAGTGGGATGAGTGTTGAGAGATGTAGAGGATGATTTAATTGAGGTGAAGTCAACATCACTACTAAATATAGCATTCACATTGACATATGGTATTTTAGGTGCTTTGGTGAGATTTGAAGGATTATATCCAAGTCCAATTGAAGCTTCACGTATGCTATTGTCTAAAGGAACCTTAATCCCTTGTTCATTTATGCCACAACCATTGCCATTATATCCACTCTGAGCCAAAATGTAAAAATCCAGACCATAAAGGAATGCCATATAGGAAAGAGATGGTGGGGCCTCATAGGTCTTAGTACCATCATTAGATGAATTAGAAAAAGAGTTTGAAGAGTTGTTTAAATTAGAAGTAGCCACAAAATTGTTAATAAGTTCTTTAGACAAAGTGGGTTTCTCTTTAGTTTCCACCACATCATATTCCTTTTTAGTCCTAGGTTCTCTTGGAGGGACCTTGTATTCTCCTACAAAGGTAGGTGTAAAATCTAAGGACCCCCAATCTTCTTCCAAGAGAACTTGTTCTGGTGAAAAAGTATATTTAGGAGGAGCTGGTGATTCAGTGTGAGTGCGAGAAGAATCAGGAGTATTCAAGGAAATAGGCATACTTGAAGATGTAGGAGTATTTTTAGAAGAATTATAAGTAGTTGAACAAGAAGATGAGGTTTGCATAAGAGCTTGTAAATTTGTATCAACAAACAAAGTATACATCTTATTGTTGTAGATGAACTTAAGTTGCCTATGCAAAGTAGAAGGGACAACTTGCATACAATGAAGCCAAGTTCATCATAATAGAAGATTATAATTAAGATCATTGCACATGACATGAATAGGCGTAGGTAAAATAATAGGTCCCACCTTAATAGGAAAGGTTATAGTACCTAAAGAAGATCTAGCAACATTATCAAAGCTACATATAGTAAGAGAATATGGTTTAATAATAGATATATCCATGTTGATCTTATGCAATAGTTTAATGTTGCAAACATTAAGGCTAGAGCCATTATCAACAAGGATTCTTCATGTAGAATTTTCATTGATAAGGAAAACAATCATAAGGGGATCATATTGATATTGAATCTCATTGGAGGGTAACTCATCTTGTGTAAACACAATTTGAGCTTTAGATTCTTTCATAGGATCAATCAAGAAGCCATATTATTAGTTATCACTTCTGGTGGGATATCTAAGTTCTTTAAAGCATCTTGTAACATTCCATGATGTGTTGATGAAGTTTGAATCAAATCCCAAATAGATATCTTGGCAGGAGTACCTTTAAGTTGTTCAATAAGATCATACTCCTTACCAAAAGTTTGTAATGTATGAGGTGCTAGTGGAAGAATAGGTTGGGAAGTGGAAGTGAAGAAGGTATAACCAAAGGAGGATTAGGTTGCTTATTGTTCCACATATTATATGTGTGAGCAGCTGAATTGTAACTCTCTCGGGTGAATTTTTTAGCATACTTATAAGGACTCTTGGTGGGATATCCTCCTTGCACAGTAACAATAGGTTTGTTGGGAATGCAAAAGGCATCATTATGATGTAGGAGCATCCCTGGTTCATAGCAATCTTGCATCAACCAAAAATATTTTCTTTTTGTTTTCCTTTTTGTTTTTAGTTTCAACTTTTCTTTCTGTGTGTCCCAGTTTTGGATCACCGGATCCTATGGAGTTGGACTCTACTTGAAGACTTGATCCGCGTCGCATTTCATGGATAATTTTCCAGCAAGATATCATGATCGGTTTCCTTGATAGTTTCATGTTAATAGTTGGTAGTTCTTGTTACTGGTTGCTTGGACCTATTTTGGTGATCTACTAGAACCCCTTCTGAAGCTTGTAGAGCCTTGGGTATTGATTTTGATGTTCCTTGGCATGTGGCCGACCTTTTCCCCTGATCTGCATTTCATTCTTTGGATTTTCTGAAGGAATCTTTTGGTGGAGGCCGACCTTGTTTATTTTACACATTAGGTCTTGTTCTTTGGGTTTTGATCCCTTTTGGGGTGACTGGATCTTTTGGATCGATATATATATATATATATATATATATATATATAATTGTAATTGTGCATTAGAATCTAATCAATCAAAGAATCATGTATCTAGATTGTGCATAGAAGATAGATCTCACAATTCAAGGTCCCGGTTGTGACCTATTTTGTATGTTCTACTAGGCTTGTGAGACGGTATTGTTGGCATTTTTTATGTTTATGTTGTGATTATCATTGATGGACACACACTTGCATTGAGATCCTCTTTATATGTATGAGTTAGAGCACAACCGCTATTTGTTCCAACCGGTATGTTGTATTATAGTCTTTAGACTATTGATGTTTTGCAGAATGTGTTTCCCGGTCTGAAGTGGCATGTTGACTCCAAGCGGTTCGAGGGATTAAAGTGGCATAACACATTTTTACCAGTCTTCATTTTTGTTAAACTGGCAACTGGCATTTTGTATGAACCGGTAATACTCTATGATGAGTTACCAACTGACATTTTGTGATGAGTTACCATCCACCGATTGTTTGATGGTGCCGACACATTAATAGTGCTTTTTGTGTCGTGGTACCAATTATGTCTAGGTTCATTAAACCTAGGAAATTGTAATGTAATCCTATTGGACCGACATGAAATCAGATTCCTTTATAAGGACATCATGTCTAGGGTTTTAGGTTGTTGATGTGGATATAGTGAAAGTTTATGTTGTTGCTAGGGTTTAAGGTGATTGAGGTGTTGGAGAGAATATAAATGTGTAGAAGACTGAAGTAATGCTGGAGTGCATTAGGAACAAGCTACCAAGGATCTAACCAAGTAGTCTATGCAACTAGCTAGATCAAACACTTGTTGATTACTCACATCTTTGACAAGTCTGCAGCCCTTAACCGGGTAGGCCCAAAAGCCTTTTGTAAATCCTCTAACAAGTTGGTTCACATATGTGGATCTAAAATCCTCTAGCAAGGTAGTCTTTAATCAGACTTATCTCCTAACAGAGATTGAGATTCCTAACAGGATCTATTCTGGTAAAGAACATTGTAAGACCTTAACTGGTCTGGTTCCTATTCTACAGATAGTTACTTGTGAGTTCCATCTCACCGTGGTTTTTCCCATTTGGGTTTCCACGTCAAAATCTCTTGTGTTATGGTGTTTGTGCTTCTGTGGGTGAATGCATTATTATCTATTTGGTTTGCATGGTTAAACTATTTGGTTTGCATGTTTTTTAACTAGTTAGTCTGCTAAACTGTTTTACCGGTTTATTGTCAGTCTTGCAAAGTGTTTAAGTGCAAATATTTTTGGCATACTAATTCACCCCCCCTCTTAGTATTCATCGATTGGTATCAGAGCCAACCTTTCTATAAGTTTAACCACTTGGAAAGAGATATGGAGGAATACACTTTGAGGGAACTTACCCACCGGCTCACTCAGTCTGAGCAAGCCTATGATGATCTTATGGTCAAATACAAGGCATCTCAAGCAAAAAGAAGAGAACATGTAGAAAAGTTGATGGAGCTATTTGAAAATAGTTCTTCAGATGAAGCAGACATAGAAGCCCTAATTGCAGAAGTAAATAAGTTGAATGAATCAAACTCCAACCTAAGAAAGGAGTTGGAAGGACTGACTATCTGGATGTGTCAAGAGCTTGAGAACCGGAGGAAAGCTGAAGATCTGGTGAAAGAAAGAGATCATGAGATCTCCAAGCTGAAACAAGAGATGAGTGCCCTAAATGCTCAACTCAATGCAAGCAAAGTGGAAAAGGAAGACATGCAAGGAGAACTAAACACTGCCATCTCTGAGAATGAAAGCCTATTGGAAACAAATGCTGCTATTTCCAAAGAACTCTCTGAGTCAAAGGAAATACTTGCTAAGTTCAACAAGAGTACTATCAAGCTAGAGCAAAAGCTTGAATCTGCCAAACCGGTCAAGAATACTAATGGACTTGGCTATTCCAATCATGAGGAAGGTGAGACCTCTAGTACAAATGCTGGAACATCAAAGAAACAACCAGCATCAAAGGATAAAGGTAAGCAAAAGTTCAAACTTGTTTGCTTTAACTGTCTTAAAGAAGGACATACTGCAAATGTGTGTAGGAGTAAGGCTTACAACAATTTTTCTTATTTCCTAAATGATAAGCCTAGATCCTATAGATTTGATGGTAACTATTATGCATGCAACAAGTATGGGCATAGAGCATTTGAATGCAGGTCTGTTATGAATAACACTGGAAGATATCCTCACAGGACCCAAGGAGTTGGTCCTGAACCTTTTGTGAACCGGAATCACAACTGGTTTAATGCCTTCAATCATCAGCCAAGAAGCGGTGATTATCAAGCGGCAATCGGATGGAGAGCAAATTGTATGATCTGTCATGGTCATGGTCACACTGCTGCAACATGTAGAAGGAAGAATGGAAACATGAACAATGGACCTTGGAGAGCACTTGGATTGGTTTGCTATCACTGCAACAAATCGGGTCATATTGCCAGATTTTGTAGATCAAGAAAGAACATATCTGATGATATACCGGTCATTCCGGAAGGAAACATTGATGTTGACACTATTCAAGTGGACATGAACAAAATTTGGAAGGAGAAACTAGCGGTGCTACAAGAGGAACCGGTTTCTGCACCTAGTGTGGAAATCACAGAACTGACAAACTAAGCTTCAGAAAAGCTTAGGGGGAGCAAATGGCAAAATGTTTCGAACCACCAATTTACACCGATAAAAGACCTTAACCAGTATGTGATACCTGTTGTTTGGCAGAAGACCAAAAATGGTAAAAAGGAAAATTAGGGTTTATGCCCTAATGGAGGAGCATTAATGACAGTAGGTGAGGAATATGTTTAAAAGCAATTTTCAAATCATTTCTCACTATCAGTTTTCAAGTGAAGAAAAGTTTTTCAAAGAGAAGAGCGACGAAAAGGTGATTTGAGTAGAGATTTTGAGAAATTGAGAAACCACAAAGGACATTCAAATTCAAACTGGAAACGGTCAAGTGGAGAACACAAAGCGGTGATTCAGCAACCGACAGAGTGTGAAGTGAAGGAGAATTGGCAAGCCCTAATTTCATGCATTTCAAAAGGTATTTCTTGAGTTCTTAAGATTTCTATCATGGCTTCCACATCTCATACCAATTCTTGTGCATCTGTCGAGTCTTTAAGTTTTATTCAACAGAAGTCCAAGTATAATGCCCTATCACAAGTTCCGGCTGGTGTGATAGTAGAAGAGGGAATTTTTGACTAGATAGATTGCAAGATTGAAGACCTAGGGTCTCTAGCTATCCACACCCAGTTAGGTTTATTTTGTGGAAAAGATAAGAAGATCAAACCGGAGTTTAATATTTTGGAGAAGAAAAAGCTCCACAATGTTGTTTACTTCCTGGATGATTTCACAAAGGATCATATAAGGATCATTCTGAGCAGAGTCCATGGTGATAAGATGTACCTGGAGAGAACACATGATATCACGTCGTAGACAATTCATGTAGTCACCAAATTCTACAACACCGGGGAAGTGCCAGCCCTAAGGGTGGTAAGCAAAACTAAAATGTCCAAGCTCACCGGTTCAATGAGCGACTCACGAGGCATGACAGCAAATTCTATCAAGGATGATCTGGTGAAGTATGCATGCATGGTGATTGGATACCGAACATTCTCAGCTAGCAGAATTAACTTTGTATCTATTGCAGCGGTAAGTGCTGCTTATCGGATGATAAAGGAGGATGCATCATTTGATCTGTGCACCGGTATGCAGAGACAACTCCTGTTGAATCTAAAGTCAATCAAATAAGATAATGCACTTAGGTTCAAGTTTGGACAACTGCTGGTTGGGTTGTTCTTCTATTTCCAAGGCTACTTTCAAGGAGTAAGAGATGTCCAATGGTCTGGTGACCAACCGGTGACCAAGAAAATCAAGGAAAGCATTGAAGCAATTGGAACTGGCTACCTTGATGTTTTGAACAAGTAATTTGATGAGTTTAGAAGGAAAATGAGCCAAAGAGTGAGGATATCAGGTGACATCGTCAAGAAATATGAAGATGATATCTGCTTCACCATCTAAGTAGATAAATGCATAATGGAGGCTGTTGAGCCTAGACAGGAAGAAGTGGAGCCAATGGGCTATGAGGTGATGTACAATATGCTGGAAGGGTATGCCTCTACCCTTATTGCCTCACCGCTTGATCCTAAGGCAAAGAGAACCGGCACCTACCTAGAGAGGATAGCACCAGTTGAGGAACCACCAGCAATGAAAGAAAAAGAATCCGTAGTAAAAAAGGCAAAGGCAGTGCTTGCAGCATCAGCACTGGTTACTGTTGCAACTCCAAAAGTGACCAAGTAGTCACCAGCCAAGAAGAAATCGGAAGCAGCACTGACTAAAGTATTCGAGAGAAAGAGGAAGACAAGGAATACCTCTCCAGACTCAGAAGAAACTGTGTCTGAGGAAAAGCCAAAGAAAACATGTCAAGAAAAGAGGAAGACAAAGAATGAACCGACATCATCTGCACTAGTAAATATAGATATATCTTCCTATAAACCTTTGACACATTGTTAAAGAACAATAAAGAATATTAGGAGAAATGTGCTAAATGACTTTAATGATGATGAAAAGGAAGCAGTTGAAAAGGAAATAATTCAGTATTTATGTGTTAATGACTGATCACCCTTAAAGATTAAGTCTCAGACACCAGATTCTTTATATATGTCATTAGACAATAGATGGTGCATTGCCATAGAAAAGGAACAAGAAATTAGGGAGAAAGTTTTTGCACAGTACTTTCCCGACCTATCAAATTCTGAATTGTTTGAAGTTATTGACCAAAATAAAGGACTCTTCTTCACTAGAAGAAGACTCTGGTTGTTAGAAGGTAGAGTTGATGATATCGAAAAAGACACTCATCTGTATATGAGAACCGCTATCGAGACTCACAAAGTGCATCTAGCCAACCGGTAAGTTGAAAAAGAACCGGTTATATCCAAACCAGATGAAGTATTTGATGATGAAGGAAATCCGGTTGTTGAATCAATCGACGCCATTGATGTTGATGCTCTGGACGTTGAGGATGTTACTCAGGAAACACCATCTGAGGCAACAAGATAGAAGCAACAGGCTAAACAAGTTGATAAGCAAGCCGAGGACAGACAGGAAGTGGCAAAGGAAGAGGCAGAGCAGAGGAAAAATGATGAAGAAGAGAAGTGGAAGAAGGATGAAGAAGAGAAGAAGAAGAAAGATGAAGAAGAGAGAAAGAAGAAGGATGAAGAAGAGAAGAAGAAGAAAGATGAAGAGGAGAAGAAGAAGAAGGATGAAGAAGAGAAAAAGAAGCAAGAAGATGAAAAGAAAAAGAAGGAAGAAGAAGATAAGGAGCAGGAGAAGAAGAAGAAGGAAGAGGAAGAAAAAGATGAGGAAAAGAGGAGAGAAGCAGAGAAAAGGAAGAAGGAAGAGGAGGATAAGGAAGCAGAGAAGAGGAGAGAAGTGGAGAAGAAGAAAGCGGAAGAGGACAAGGCAGGAGAAGTGGAGAAGAGAACCTCGATGGAGACTCCGAAGGCAATCGGGAGTCAAGCCAAACCAGCTGATCTCTCCAGTCCTATCGATCTCCAGTCTCTAAGTGAAATGAAGCTAATGCAGAGCATCAAGGTAGCTCAAGAGCACCTTGAAATCATTCGACAGAAGAAGGAGCAGGATGTAATTCAAGCGGCTGTGGATACGCTTACCGGTTTGATACTCAGTACAAATCTTCCCAACACTGATTCATCACTAGCTAAACTCAAGCTCCTATGCACAATAGTGGATGATCAGGTGCAGAGCCTTGAAGAGGCAGTAGAGGCTAATGTCAAGAAGGAGCATCAAAAAGCTCTTAATATAGCTTTGGTGAAGAAGTTGAATGAGCTCTAGACTAAATTGAAGAAAGAACAAAAGGATATAAGGGACACTCTAGATGAGGGGAATCTGCTACTGAGCAAGATATGCCAACCCCATCTGTTCTATGATGATGTGCTAGCTCAAAAGCAAAAACTTGAAATGGACTTGCAGTCCTACTTGAGCACATTCAAGCTGCCTTATGATTCCTTTACAACTTATGGGCAAACCGTTCATCGGTTTCACATCTAGTCAGAAAAAATGGAGTAAGAGATCAGCACTTGGTCTAGAGATTTGCAGGAGCTACAACTGGTTCTACTCCCACGATTGCAAATTCTTCAGAAGTGCTATCTGAACCTGGATGCCTTAACAGTTACACAGGAGATGAGCACAATTAATGCCATGGAAGAACAGGTCTCCCAGATGCAGACATAGCAAGAAGTAGCCACCTCCCTACTTGAGTCCTGGTCTTTGTCGATGAAACAATTCTTGCAGGCCTTTAAATCTATTTTTGACAAGTATCATTCCTTGTTGTCATAAACTTTTATTATTTTTAATATCAAATGAAAACAGGGTTGTTCAGCTATACTTTGTCATTGTTGGCAAAGGGGGAGAAGAATTCTATTTGGAGAAGTATCTAGTAATCAAAATTTTGATTATATGCTCTGAATATCTCAATGTTTATGCTCTATATGCAAAAGTGCTATACATTGTATTGTTAAAGGGATAGTGTATATGCTTAGGGGGAGAAATTTTGCTAATGGCATGATTTTGGTGTAAAACAATTAGATGTCAAAATTTTATTTTCCTAAGTGTTGCCATCAATGCCAAAGGGGGAGATTGTTGGAATTTTTGATGTTTATGTTGTGATTGTTATTGATGGACACACACTTGCACTGAGATCCTCTTTATATGTATGAGTTAGAGCACAACCGCTATTTGTTCCAACTGGTATGTTGTATTATAGTCTTTAGACTACTGATGTTTTACAGAATGTGTTTCCTGGTCTGAAGCGACATGTTGACTCCAAGCGGTTCGAGGGATTAAAGCAGCATAACACATTTTTACCTGTCTTCATTTTTGTCAAACCGGCAACTGACATTTTGTATGAACCGGTAATACTCTGTGATGAGTTACCAACCAACATTTTGTGATGAGTTACCATCCACCGATTGTTTGACGGTGCCGACACATTAATGGTGCTTTTGTGTCATGGTACCAAGTATGTCTAGGCTCATTGAACCTAGGAAATTGTAATGTAATCCTATTGGAACGACATGAAATCATATTCCTTTATAAGGACATCATGTCTAGGGTTTTAGGTTGTTGATGTGGATATAGCGAAAGTTTATGTTGTTGCTAGGGTTTAAGGTGATTGAGGTGTTGGAGAGAATATGCATGTGTAGAAGACTGAAGTAATGCTAGAGTGCATTAAGAATGAGCTACCAAGGATCTAACCAAGCAGTCTGTGCAACTAGCTAGATCAAACACTTGTTGATTACTCACATCTTTGACAAGTTTGTAGCCCTTAACCGGGTAGGCCCAAAAGCCTTTTGTAAATCCTCTAACAAGGTGGTTCACATCTATGGATCTAAAATCCTCTAGCAAGGTAGTCTTTAATCGGACTTATCTCCTAACAGAGATTGAGATTCCTAACAGGATTTGTTCTGGTAAAGAACATTGTAAGACCTTAACCGGTTTGACCTTAACCGGTCCAGTTCCTATTCTATAGATAGTTACTTGTGAGTTCCATCTCACCATGGTTTTTCCCATTTGGGTTTCCATGTCAAAATCTCTTGTGTTATGGTGTTTGTGCTTTTGTGGGTGAATGCATTATTAGCTATTTAGTTTGCATGTTTGTTAACCAGTTTGTCTACTAAATTGTTTTACTGGTTTACTATCAGTCTTGCAAAGTGTTTAAGTGCAATGATTTTTGGCATACTAATTCATCCCCCCTCTTAGTATTCATCAGGTATGTTGTAATTTGGTTGTTACCGATTGGATGTAATAAATTTTCATGAAATAAAACAATCTGTTATGCATTGCCTCCATTGTATCTTTGTGTTTCCATTGTGTTTACTCTTCCTGACCGGTCCGGATTGATCTCTTTGAGGTCCCTCCTCATGGGTGACTGATTCACATTCGTATAACCACCTTGAAACACAAAGAGAGGCTTGTTAAGAGGTTGGGAATTTGGAGAAGGACTAGCCCCTTGAACCGTGAAGAGGGGTTTATTAGGTGTTTCATAACCATTCACATGTATCATATTAATTGACCATGGTTTGAGAATGTGTGAATAAGGTCTAGAAAAGTTAAAATCATCAAGTGATTCGTAATGAGGATTGTCAACCTTAAGCATTTATTTATGAGGAATATTTTCTTTAGATTGAATGAAATGGATATCCCCATAGAGGGGATTATTAATGGTAGTGAATCCTTGTTCCAAAGCATCCTTACAAGGTGTATGAATTTTAGGAGAAGGATCAACATTATTTGTATGATAAAGATTATTAAAAGAAGTGTTGATAGTCTCTTCTTGCACAAAAATGTTATCATAAATACGATCAATGTTAGGAGAGGGATTACCACTCTAGTCATTAATGTTTCATCCCTAGAAGCAAGAGCATTGAAAAAGGTGTAATGTTAGTAGGAAAGATAGGCATAATTTCATCCTCTATAACCAAAGGATCTACATGGGAGAGGTGCTCTCTAGGAGAAGGATCAACATCAGTATTCAAAGATTCATCCTTGGGAGGGAGATCTTTGAAAGAAATATTAACAATCTCTTCTTGAACTAGGGTATCCTCATGAGTAGAGCCAAGTTGGGGAGAGGGAAATGCTTCATTTTTTAGAGGGAAGATTATTCAAATGAATAGAAGGTGTGGTGTGATTAAGGGAATTGTTAACCATATCACCCTATTTTATCATAATATCATCTTATTTGACCAAGGTAATCTCATAGGAGAGAGACAAATTAAGAGAATAACCAACACCATCATCTAATGGTTCATCCCAAATAGGAAGATTATTGAGAGAAGTGTTAGAAATGTCTCCTTGAACTATGGTGTTCTCATGGGTAGAGACAATTTTGGGAGAGGGGATAACACTATTTACTAATGCTTCATCTTTAGAAGGGAGAGAATTAATACATGTGTTATTAAAATAATCATCTTGCCTGAAAATGTCCTTAATAGGTTCCTTAAGAAGGCGATGGAGTGTTAGAACAAGGTCTAAGAAAATATTATGATGTAAAGACAAGTCGGTTGAAGGCCGACGTGCAAGGAATGCAGTTCGAGGCAGTGCCCCCAAATTTATTTTGGCATGAAAATATTTGAAAATGCCCTTTTTTCCTTTTTAAAAAATGCAATGAAAGAAACAATGCAAGCACAGAAAGTAAACCAGATGTCTAAGATTTGAAGCAATTATGTGATACACTAAATGCAAGCATAAAAGTGCATGAGCTATATGTATAAGAAATGAACACACAATGAATATGATAATATTTTAAAGATTTTTTATATTTTTGATAGAAATGAAACATGTAGTGACAAGATATAATTAGAAAATGTAGAATCTAATAAGGTTGGATTCGCGTCAGGTTCACCAAAATGTGATGGTGAAAAATGGGATCAGGTAGTTTAGGACCTAACCCCACTTTCGTCCACACATTGGAATACAAAAGCTCCTAAGGAAGTGATTCACTTTGACTACTTGTGAAAGAGAGTCAAGGAATAATTTTAGGGTTTATATTCCTTCGCTGCTATGAAAGGGAAGTGAGCTAAATGTGTAATAATGATCAACTAAGCTAGGGAGATGAATGAAAGTGATACTGTAGACTGAAATAATAGATAAATGCAGAACTAAAACTGAGATATAAACCATAGAATTGGAAATGCAATTCAGATATGCACCTGATATTAGAAACTGAGCTAGAATGAGCCGGACTAGGGCATTGGGCACCTTGGTCCCTATTACCAAATTGCATTGTACCTTTGGAAACTGTTGACTGAGATCCTAAGCCACTGAACTGCCACAAAAAATCTAAAAACTCGGAGGACTAGGGCATTGGGAACCATGTGTAGACACCTAAAATTAATAATTAATTAATTTGAGCCTATCAATATAATTAATTGACTTAATTGTGTTATCCTCATTCCTCTCAGATTCAATTAAATCTAATTTAATTAATTCCATCACTATTGTCCAATAATTAATTTATCAAATAAATTAATTATTCCCCTATTCTTCTAAAGTCCCCTCCAATAATTATTTCCTCTAAACCCCACTCAGTTAATTATTTCTAATTAATTAACCTAGTCATGTGATTCCTACAAATCACTTTTCCTAATCCCACTCAACCTAATTAATCCTTCTAGAATCTCTCATAATCATGCTTATCATTATCCCTCAATTTTTAATTCCCACTCATGTCACATCAATATTGAGTCTCTCAAAGAAACTCAAATTTCTTTGAATCCCTCAATGCATCCTTATTTTGGAATTTTTAATTCCTCATATTTGAAATTTAAATTTCTCCCCCCTTTTTCCCAAGGAATTTTATATTCCTATTTATTTTCCCAAGGCACCCTTGATCCATGCCTTCTATCTAAAATTAATCTCAACCCTTCATGATCAAATCAATCTTGGCCCTCCATTGGCCTTCTCCAATCTATAAATTGGAGCCTATTCTCCTCACAAATCATCCACTTCTCAAGCATTGTCATGCTGCTCTTTTCTCCTCTCATCCTCTTCTAATCCAATTTCTCATCTATCTATCACAATCCAATCCAAATATTGATCCAACATATCTTGTTGAGCACAAGGAGAGAAATCGACATTCACTCCATCTCTCTCCAACTCTTCATTAGTCAAACTTTGGAGCTAGCAAAGTTCGTGGAGGCGAGGAGGACAAGGAAGAGTTACTTGCAATGGGAGCTTCATGACTATATTCTATTTATGTTGTCTTGTTTTCATGATGTTCTTGTTTAATCTTTCTTAATATCTCTTTTAAATGGTTTTTGGTTTTATTGAATATTAATCATGCACTAACCATTTTATTGTGAGACACCATGGTCCTAGACTAGGGCACTAGGTGCCTTGGTCCTAGTGATTTGGGGCCTTCCTTTGAATCGGGACCTATGCTTGTGAGTGCTTCCTTCCCAAAAGTCCACAACTTCACCGAAATTCCTACAAATGTGTCTGCAAGCTAGAAAATGGTGTATGGGCATATAGGGTTTTGTCTTAGTCAAACCCCTTGTTTTGGTGATTTCCACCTTCATAAATTGCCAATAATGTATTGAAATATGTGTGTGCTAGAACCTTATGTGTCTATAAGATCCTAAATGAGCTAAAATGCAAGAATTAGAGTTCTATTCTATTTTCTGAGCATAAAACCTAAGTGAATGTAAATTGAATGTAAATTCTTAAAATCAGAAATGCAATAATGGATCTGAAGCATGAATTTAAATATGAAAACAAGTGTTGTAAAACTCACATAGATATATGAGAATAAAATGAAATGATACCAAACGCTAAGGGAGAGGTACACGTCAATCAATAGTTGGTGATCTCCTTATTATTCTTCAATATCTCCAAAGCTTCAATTGGTGATGAAAGTGGTTGATGAAGAATTGATAGATGCTTGATTTTCTGATTGAAGACTCCACATAACTTGTACTTTCACTTCATAAGAGACTCCTTCAATTGCTTATAGATGGATCCTTTAAATGAGGAAAGGAAAGGCTATATATATGAAACCCTAACTTTGTTTTTGATCATAGGACAACCTAGAAATGATATAATTTCACACAAAGTTGGGTTTAAACATTATAATACCACCAAAACAAGATCTCAAAATTTGGGGAGAAAAAGTAGGGACAAATGTGAATCAGATCGGTTTGACCAACTTTTTCCCAAATTTTTAGGGATGCAAGGTATCATGATTATAAGGTGATCCCCAACTTGATGCGGTGATTCAAGATGTTTAGATATGCGAAATTGGGTCTTGAAGGTCAAAATAGGACATAATTAGGGCTTAAATGAATGAATTAATTAAAATAATAAAATAAAAAGGGGCACACTTAAGATTAAGGGCCCAATTTTGTGACGTGTGAAGTGATAAAAGAAGAATTTAGATTTAATTAAATTAATTAATTAAATGCTTAAAGGGAAATTAAAATACAAGATGCAACACACTAAGGCGGGTGCTAACCTAAGCGTGGAATTGTACCACCTAATTAATGGTGTACAATTTACGATGCTACAACGTTAGTGATTCTTCTTGGGATCCCATGCTCCTCGCAATGAACTCATTGACATACATCATTCATGTGCATAATCTTTTTGTTTAATTCTATTCACTCTTTTTGCATTTTGCTCCATTTTGTTAATTATTTTGATGCTTAAATTTAGTTATTTTGGTTGTTGTACATCATAAAAACCCCTGTGAATAATTTAAATATTGTAAATGTTTACAAAATGAAGTAATAGTGTCAGAAAATACAAAAAGAAGCCCATATAAATTTGTATTAAGATGGTTCAATTCAAATATTTGATGGTAGATTAAGGAGGTGCAAATTAGAAAGAAAGTTGGGTTGTAGACTAGAACTATTTTCTACCATTAATGGGATGCATTATATTTTTAGGCATTTTTAAAACAAAAGTGTTGCATAGCATGTGTCTATTCATACATTTTGTAAAATGATTTATGTAAAAGAGAGTAAGGCATCATAGTATTTGTGAAGGAATACGTTACATTTTGTAAAATGATTTATGTAAAAGAGAGTAAGGCATCATAGTATTTGTGAAGGAATACGTGGAGATAAATTAAGAAAAATAGTTTGAATTGCATTTGATGGGGCTTAACAAATCTTTGTGGAGTTTTCTGACCTTATCTTGATTACATTCCCAAAAGAATATAGTTAGTTTAATAGTTTTAGTTGGTTGGAGTGGTTAAAATAATTGGATCATCAATTGTGGGGCGTGTGTTGCTCTTAGTTGGGAGTGCAATTGCTATTAATGACAAGGATGAAAGATTCACAAACGGGAATCTACAATTTGAAAAAATATTGTGGAATCTTTATGAGAGATGGTCATCTCACAATGGTAGAAATTACAATAGCAATGATGTGGGAGAAAATGGTCTAAGATTTTCATATTCAAAGATAGTGCAACATTTTTCATTAAAGCGGGGAAACCAAAAGAAAAAAAAACTATGTTAGCATTAAAAGGGGGCATAGAAAATAATGCATAACATAGGTTAGTTGATAATAAAATAATATTAGTTGTTAGTTGTTGGGTGGTTATGGCTACTTAATTGGTTGGAAAGCTTTATAAAGCCATTGCTATGTAAATGTTTGATTGATTTTGACGAATGAAAAATTGTTAGATTTGAGCCTTTGCCTCAAATTCCAACAATATATGCATCTACACAAGACACACATACACAATGAAACCTTTATTAAACACATATTGTATAGAGCCACTTATGAATAGCATGTTTATAGACTTGTAATTATAAAATACTAAATATGAATATAAGCATTTGGAAGAAATTGATAGTGTACTACCTTGAGAATATTAGGACTTCATAATTTCCATCTTGTGTTTGATTCTATTTTAAATAAAGGAATGCATTCAATTTGGTTGTTTGAGAAACATTTCAATCAATAGAACCCATTCCATCATTAGAATTAACATTTGTAATTTTTATATAGAATCTATGATGACATTATTATATTGTGAAGTATACTTATTTTGATATCTTATAGAAAATGCTTACACCATCTATTGGTTTAACTTAAATAAAAGGTGTTCTACCCCATATATTACTATGTTTACTGCAAATGTATTTTATGTATAGTTATTCCAATGCAGATTATATTACATATTTATTATATAGATCTATAGACACAGATACTAATAGATATATGAAAGTAATTCTATGCTTTCATATATATATTATGCATATCTATAAACACAGATAATGGTAGATATATGAAAGTAATTCTATGCTTTTCAATGTTTGTGTTTATCTTCCATACTTTTATGTGCCTTGTTTAGATCCTGCATGTTCTTATGATTTCATATGTCCAATAATTAAATCAAGACCATCATCAAATCAGAATCTAAAATTCTCATTTCCCATAACACATCTCCATCATCAAATACTGACAGAAGATTCAAAGAAACTGAGTACTTCCCACACCGAAAATTAAACATACTAACATTATCAAATATACAAAATGATTCAAGATAAAGCTATCCTTATTTGAGATCCTTGTCTTTATTGTGGTCAATAGAATATAACAGCTAAAACTCTGAAATATACAGGTTTATTTTCTCCAAAGATACATGCCTTTATTGTGAACAAGAGATCAATGCAACCCTGAACATCATCAAATTCGACCTCAGAATTATGGGTTCATCTTTCTGCACTGAGGACCATCTGCTACCGACCTCCATAAAATATGTAATTTCTCCATGTGGAGGAACCATCATAATTTGTCAGTCTGTAACAAAATTTATTGCTTTGCAAAAACTTCTCTGACATTGTTCCACCGAGTCTCTGACCAACACCCACAATTACATCTATACTTCTAATATATGCTGCATATGGCTACCTCCTTTCACCAAATCTTCCACTACCCATATCTGTAAACGTAGGTTGTCCCTTTACAATCCAAACTTCTCCTCCCCATTTAGTTGTATTTAAGTTTGGAAGAATGTCTGGTACTACTAAATTTGACATATACCACCCATGCTGGAGGGTTTCTTGCTTCCTGCAAATAATAATAAAAGATAAATTTATAGTTCATAACAGTATAATGAAATGGTTAAATCATGGGTCTGGTATCTGCGTACAATGTTCTGGAAACCTGCAGTGATAGAAATCATATTTATATGAGACAATTATAATCTAGGTTTACAGTTTATTATAATCTAGGTAGTAAAGGTGCTGTGGGATCCCTTTTCAGTCAAGAAGTTGTCATTACAAAGTGTCTCTGAAACATATTTTCTATTGTTCTTTTTTATCTTTTGACAATCAAAAAATTTACACAATTGATCCAAGATTTATGGACAAATGTCTCGATAATTGTACATTACTGGTACCAACAAAGTTGCACAATTGCTTTAATTACTAACTTTTTTCAAAAAACTGGGTAACTATTGATCCACTAAATAATTTTAAGTGGGCTTTTAATTAGTGAAATCTAATTAATGGTAATTGAAACAAGGGTGATAATTGGTGCTCCTCCCCTAAATTGACTAATTATATAAGTAACAAAGTTTTAGATAAAAATATGTTTTGGTTACATATTATTTTAATGAAAGACTTTAAACAATTTGTTCATTCTAATCAAATGCACATTATTTATATCTGATAGTAAACTCCATAATATGGATGTACAAATCACAACATATAAATTGTTCCTATTTAACTAGCTTAATAAATTGATTTATCTGATAAAAAAGTCCATATTAATTGATGCATTAATCACAAAAAGTCCATATTAATTGATGCATTAATCACAACATATCAATTGTTCCTATTTAACTAGCCCAAGGAATTGATTTTTCTTACTGTTTCTGAATTGTATATCATTATATTTTGGGTGATAAAGGCCTCTATCATCTGAATAGGTAGTCCACTCCAATCTTCATTACACCACGAGTCAGAACATCACTCGGAGCCACACATTCATTAATCCTTTAACTCCATCAATTGGAGCTCCTCCAAATTGGAGGCTATAAATAGCAGACTGCATAACAAAAAAATCCATGGAAACTTAACAAATTTTATTGTCACCTTTAAACAATATATACTGAACTAATAAGACTTATGAATACAATATATTGCTTAATACAAATAAACTCTAAAATATGATGGCACCTCTGTTTCATTGAATCGCCAGCACCAGCATTTTTAATGGCAATAAACCACCTCTCTTAACATGTTCATGCTTAATCTCCCTCACATGCACTGTTCCCTCTGGGCATTCCTTGCTCAATGAATAACTCAAATTTCCATCCACCCAGCTTTTTCTCAAATCTTTCTGCAAATATTTAATATCATGTTGTTTGTAATACAAATCAAATGTTAAAGAAGAGGAAGCAGAATCAATCACACCTTATTATGCCCATATGTTTTGTCAGAATTGAGGGATATCTGGTCCTCATATTTCACACAGAGTATTGTGTCTCCATTCTCATGCTGCAACAGATAATAATCAAATTAAATAATTTATCACAGTATGGTGGGATGAAATTTTATTTAGGTTTTACAATTCATAATAATTGACATAAATAATTTTCAAATTAAACTATGTAAGATTAGTTTAGTTGTAATAATTTGGATTACACTTCTCTAACTCTTTCCTATTCTAAGCCAGTGTGGTCTGAAAATCAAATCTTCAACAATTGAATCTGAAAACTACTTGCATCAATTCATAGATGACTCAGATGTTTCCTAGAATGATCCAGAACAAGCTAGAGGTGATGAAATTGAAAAATACTGAAAATCTAATTTTTCTCTATTTTCTACATTTTAGTAAATCGCATTTTGGTAGGTCTTCAGAGCGGAATTTGGGGTTGAAAGTATCGTCAGTCCCTTAACTCAATATGCAGAAGGCCATGGTGTTAAAGGACCTCAACCACCAAAGTAGGAGAGTATCAAAAGTACGTGGCTGAAGAGTCCAAGACCCAAAAAGGAACAATAGAGAAAGAAAAGACAGCAAAGAACTAATGTAAAATGTGGTCAAAGGATTCGACAAGTAATCCAACCCTTAGCCCCTTCCATCTAGATCACCTTCTTATGATCTTGGATTTGAGCAAGCATGGCAATGTGATCAGCAATAGGTATCTTATTGCTGTTAATCTCCTCTTGCAACTTATGGAGAGCCTCCTCAAAAGATGTCAGGTTGTCCGCGAGCCTCTTCCACTCGTACCCATCCTTCATTTCATAAACAAACATAGTTACGTGCCCATCTTTGAGGAACCTGAGAAGCTTATGTCTCTGCACATTCATCAAGAAGCAAACCTGAGAAGCAATATTAAAATATGTGAGTCTACGAAAAGACTCAATAAGACCTTTGTCAATGCCATGAAATCTATCTTCATTTCTCTTCTTCCAAATGAACCAAAGGATATAGGAAGATAAAATAAACCAGAACAGATTAGCATCTTTCTTAAGCCCAGAGATATAACGAGAAACAATGTCAAAAATAGTTACATGATTAGGAATACATAAACCAAACATTAACCAAACCTCCCTGGAAAAAGCGCAGTCAAAGAATATGTGCCTACAAGTATCAGGAAGTCTACAAATGGAACATATGTCAGCATTAAGAGGATCTTTTCTCAAGGGAAGTCTGTCTAAAATGAGCTGCCATTTAAAACATTGCACTTTAGGAGGAATCAGGCTTTTCCAAAGACGAAGAAAACATTTTTGCCAAGAATTAATAGACAAATCCAAATACCAGAATAGATTAACATGGTTAATAATAGAATCATCATTAGAAATCAACTCATAGATGTTGCGGGTTTTCATCTTGGGCAGGGGAGAGCCATCTTGCCAATTGAAAGTAAGGAATCTGTGTGAGTCAACAACAACGGTGAGAAGCGGGGCAAGGTTCTCACAAGCTCTTTTAATCATAAGGTAGGTTTTCTTCTAGGTAGGAGGAAGGTTATAAGAAGATCTAAGCACGTCCCAACTGATCAAAGCATTGTTTTCAAATAAATCCATCAAATATCTTATACCATATCTGGCCCATAGCTTGGCCGAACAACCTTGAGTGAGAGCTAAGGGCTTATTAGTAGGATAAAGGTTCCACCTGTAGTCACATAAATCTGTCCACTTAATTAAATGAATACTTAGTATTTATTTAATAATTTAACCATCAATTAATAATTAATTAAATTAATATTTAATTAATTCATCTTAACCCTCTTCTCCTATTAATTAAATAAATTATTCAATTTATTTGATTTAATTCACTTAACCAAATTCAGACCATTAATTAAATAAATAAATCATATTTGTTTAATTAAATCTTCTCTCACATTTAAATAAATTAATATTTATTTAAATCCCCCAAAATCCCACCTCTCACATTTAAATAAATTAACATTTATTTAAATCACCTTTATCCTCCACCCACTTGTATTTTCCTACAAAAGCAAGTTGCACAACTATTTTAAATAAATTATTTATTTAAAATCCTATTTATCCTCACCCACTTGAAACCTTTAATGGTTTCCCTTAAAGTATTCAAACTTGATGGCTTTAAAGTCTTCAAACTTGATGGCTTCCTTCTATAGTCTTCTTAAGACTTTAATGGTTTTCCTTAAAGTCTTCAAACCTTTAATGGTTTCCCTCAAAGTCTTCAAGCATTTTAATGCTTTATCTTCATTTTTCTCATTTAAATAAATTAATATTTATTTGAATATTTATCCAAATGCAAATTACACCATTTAATTGAAATAAATGATTTTATTTTAATTGAAAATACCAAAATTTCTCCCACTTGCATTTTCCTACAAAATCCACTTGCATGCCTAAACCCCTTCTAGAATTTTCTAATCACTTCTAAATAACCTAACCCCTTCTCTAAACTTTGTCACATTCCTAAGCAAAAGGGAAGTCACTTCTCAAACCCTCAAAGTCTTTGATAACCATTAAAGGCTTTCAACCTTCAACCACTAAATGGCTCAAAGTCTTTGATAACCATTGAAGGCTTTCAACCTTCAACCACTTAATCCCCAAAGTCTCCAATAACCATTAATGGTTACCTCAAACCCTCCCACATGGTTAAAACATTTGTTTTGACTCAACCTCTACCCAACCCAAAGGTCTCATCAGGCCATTAATGCTTTGACCATGATTATCTCTTAAACATTTGCACAAAGGTTTATCCTTGGATTAACTCTTAATCCAGTGGGTAATCTTAATTTGGACTTGACCCTTAGCCTCTAGATAACCATGAGGTCTTCTCAGGCCTTTAATGCCTCCAACCTCTTCTCTCAACCCAGTCCTATGTTGACACTTGTCACCATTTTATTGGTGCCAATTGTGCACATGGATCCCCAACTTTCAAACTTGTCCCTTGATTAAACCATTCAATCTTAACCCTTCATTTCCCCATTTCTTCTATAAATAGAACCCTTCTCCTCAAGAAAAAGAGAAGCATTAGAGTATTGTTGTTATACTGGCATTAGCATAGAGCTTTCTCATAGCATCACTATCTACACTTGCATAGCATTTGCTTATCATATTCAACCATCTTGAATCTCCATATGGCATCCATGGCTAGTGCTAAAAGCTGAGAGCTACACTCATTTGGGACTTGGAGAGGAGAGGAACAAGGGAGGAGCAACTATGAGCATCTTGATTAGCTATTTTATTCTATGTTTATATGCTTTCTATTTCATGCTTAATATCTCTCTTGATATGCTTGTTTAGGATATTCTTTTGTTTCTAACACTAACGTTTGTTTCTTGTGCTCTTGTGTGTGTTGCCATCAAACAGATTTTCTAATCCTTTTTGCAGAGCATCACCACCAAATCAATCTCTCCCCATGGAGAACACCATTGTTTCTAACACTAGAGCTCCCAATAAGATGTCTAACATGTTCCTAGGCTTTCCAGATGGATTTAAAGACACATGAGCCTTGCACGGAAATAGGAAAACTACCCACCACCAGATCAGCAAGGGGAAGGCCTTTCCAAGACTTAGCATTCTTAGGGAAACCTCTCTCAATATTATTTCTAATCAAGACTTTCTAGAGTTCCATACCATCTAAGGCATGAAAGATCCACTTCGCAGCGAGGGAAATGCCTTGAGTTTTGAGATCTTTTAACCCAAGGCCACCAATTTTCTTAGCCATATGACACCAATTCCACTTAACAACATGCATCTTTTTGCCACCCTTGCCATCAGACCAAAGGTACTGCCTAATAGTCTTTTGGATATCAAGGATTTGGTAATTATTAAACATCCAAGTAGAGGAGTAATACACACTATAGGAAGAAAGAACCTTTTGGCAATCCTGGATTCTTCCAGCAAGAGAAAGGAACCTATTATTCCATTTATGCAACCTCTTGTCAATCTTACTTTTGACCCACTGCCACATCTCCTTAGTAGAGGGAGAAATAGAAAAAGGAATACCAAGGTAGCGGACAATTTTGTTGGGGCCTCCCCATTGAAACTCGTAGGGACTAAGCCAGTCAAGAGGTTTTTCTTTCCAACTAAGGAGAATAGACTTAGCAAGGGAGATTTTAGCTCCAGACATTAAACCAAATATTTTAAGCTTTTGAACAAGGAGGTCAATATTCTGGGGTGAGAGCTCAAGGAACAAGGCGGTGTCATCCGCAAACTAGATATTGAGAAGGCTGGAGTCATTAGGGAGCCTAACCCCTCTAACACAAGGGGAGAGAGAGTTATCCCTAAGGAGATAATATAGAGCATTGGAAGCTATAACAAATAGGTTAGGGGCAAATAGATAGCCTTGTTTGATCAAACTGCCAAGTTGGATATTGTGGGATAGGGTGCCATTGACCTCAATTTGAGCCGAGGTGTCTTGCAAAAGGACCTTAACATAATTATAGAAATTATCCGGAAAACCAAAAGCTTGCAACATCATGATAATAAAATCCCACTCCACATGGTCATAGGCCTTTCAAAATCAAGAAGAAACATAGAAATGTACTGGTTAGAGGCCTTAGCCCAATCCATGGCTTCCTAGCTCGAAATGAGGTTCTCAAGGATGAATCTGCCCTTGATAAAACTAGTTTGGGTAGGGCAAATGAATTTAGGGAGGATCTTTTCAAGGCAAAGGGCCATAACTTTAGCCAGAATTTTGTAAGAAATATTGAGGAGGGTGATAGCTCTCCAATTCTTGATCAAGGCCCTATCACCATCTTTGGGAATCAACTTGATGATCCCTTTATTAATATCAGGACCAAGGGTGCCATTAGCAAAAGCTTCAGAGTAGACACCATGGAGTTCATTAGCAATCCACTCCACATTGGCTTTATAAAATTCAATAGGGAGGCCATCCGGGCTCGGGGCTTTGTCGGGTTTCAGGGAATTGATGGTAGCAGTGATCTCCTCAACAGAGACCCTTTGATTGAGGAGGAGGGAATCTTCAGAGGAGATTCTATTAGGGATCATGGCTCTGCATTTTTCCCTAACGTCTTTAGCATTGGCATTGTCTTCAGAAGTAAAGAGGTTTTTATAAAACAATTCAAATGCTTTCCTGATACTAGGAAGATCTATGATTTCCTTGTTATCAACAACTAACCTGTCAATCTTCTCCTTAGACTGTTTATGCTTCAAAAGATTAAAGAATAACTTTGAGCCTTTTTCCCCATATTGGAGCCAATGAGTACGAGCCCTAACCATAGGCCCACGGATCTTAACCTGTTGATGATTCCTAAGGGCTTCCCTAGCTTGCGCAACTTGAGCAGCCACGTGAATGAAACTAGGGTTGTTTTGGATGCCTAACTCTAAGGTATGTAGCTGAATGATGAGGGATTTCTCAACAAACCTGAAGTCTTTGGCCTTCTTTTGGCCTATATTCTAAAGGAGTTTTTGCCATGAGTTCACATTGTAATTCCACCTATCAACATGAGAGGAGAGGAACCTATTTTGAAGGTTGAGAACTCTAATCAGATTAATGGTCGTCAGAACATCCTGATCTTTAAGGAGGGAAGTATTAAGGATAAACTTACTAGATTTGGTGTCTTGGGAATTCACAGCATTCCTGATATTAAGAAGAGCAATAACAGGGTGATGGTCGAACAAGGTCATAGGCCAAACAGAAACAAACCTACCTTGAGTATTAGGAAGGAAAAATAGTCTTTATTAGCTTAGAAGTGATCCAGTCTAGAATAGATTCTATTCGCTCCCTTCTGGTAATTGCACCAGGTGTGCCAAAGATCGAGGGAGGAATAACCAAGATCCTCTATTGGATCAAATAGAGACTTAGAGAGTTTCATCCTATTCCAATGCATTCTTTCAGCGTTATTCCAAACAAAAGGTAAGCCTCCAACTTTATCAAAGTTATTCTCAATCATATTAAAATCCCCAGCCAAAATCCAGGGGATGTCAAGAAGAGATCTAAGCCAATCCCACAAAACAATCCTATCTCTATAATCATTAGCAGCATACACAAAACAAATCCCAAAATGAGTTCCTTTTAGGTTAATAGAAATCCAGACAGCTCTATTGCAGGGGGAGATGCCTCTGTTAGTAATGAGATTGGACCACCTAGGGTTGACAAGGAGCCCAACACCACCCTTGCCTCTAGGATGGTTAGAATAGATTTTGATGGCATCCTTCCAGATAAATTCAAGCGTGGTCTCAAGAGTAAAACTAGTAGCTTTAAGTTCTTGTAACATTAAAAAATCAGTATCCTTATGCATGTCAAAGAACCTCTTAATGATAAACTTTCTATCAGGCGATTCCATCCCTCTCACATTCCATGATATGCACTTCATCATAAATAGGAGCAAAATTAGGAACTACTGGCAGCCTTAGAGCTACAAGGATTCAGGTGATATCAGGGTAGTAAGGAGGAGTAACCCCCTTCTTTCTATTCTTGGACCCAAAAGGTCTTCCTTTCTTTTTAGTCATAGTATTACAATCCACGAGTTCTTCATCCTCCTCACGAGGCATAGATCCAGTTTGGGGATCAATGAACCCAATCCCGTCTTGTCCTAGGTGAAGGACAACTTTACTAGCTTCCATGCAAGACTCAAGTGGTTTGCTGAAAGAGTGGAGCGTATTAGAAAAGATCTCAATCACAGATGTAGTGTTAGCAGGAATGACTTGGATAACACAGGAATCATCAATCTCTTGGAGCACCTTTGGGGCAACACCCATGTCAGTAATGTTATTAATATCCGAAGGTCTTGAAAGAATGGGGTCCATAGAGGAGGAATTCAAAGGAGTTTCAGATCTAAGAACCATTTTAGCAGGGCCAAACCCGGTATTCATACCATTACTGTCATGACTGGTACCTTCAAAAATTTTAATCATAGATTTGACCTATGAGTAACTCAAAGCCTGAGAAGTATCCAGATAACGGGAGGAAACATCACCCTTTGGAGTACTATGTTTAATTCCAGACCTGAATTTTTCAACCGCAAGTTGCTGAGCATTTTTCCTTCTACGCTTCTTGCTGATAGCAACCTGGAAACCATCATCACAAGGAGCTTCGCTATTATCTATGACAAAGAAAACAGGGGTGGTAGGCAAGGGTTGGAGCAGGCTGCGATTCGAGCAACCCAAGATAGATTCTCCTAAAGTCAATTCTGAGGTAGAGTTCCCAAGATCACTCGAACCTCCAAATGGGTTATCTAAAATAGGGTTAGTAGCAGAGGGGTCTTTAGAAGGCGTAGAAGCTTTAGTGGTTTCTTTAGAATGCGACGGTATAGGGTCAGGGATCTTAGAATTCCCAGAATCAGATTTAGGGGGATTGGATTCACTCCCTACATTACTTTGTTTGATAATTGAGCAATTTCTACATTTGTGCCCTTTCTTTTTACATAAGAAACAAGCATTCAGTCCTCCTAGGGTTTCTATAGGACATGAGAACACTTCATTTTCAATCCTCAGATTAAGAGCATCGGGGATATCTATTCTGGGCTTGATCGAAACCAGCATTCTGGCATCGAGGTGGGGAATGAGTCTATTTGAGTCATCCATTCTAATAATTTTACCAATAGGTTCAATGATTTGGGGTAGGAATCGCCATAGGAAGGGTGGAAGGTTTTTTAGCAGAAGCCACCTAGGGCATGAGAGAGCCATAATTTCCCCATTGATGGCTTCAGGTGACCAAGCAAGGGCGCAAAAGGAGGTGTTGCCAATAGCCCAGTATTGTTTTTTAAGAATCTCAGCTTGTGTTTCCTGTGAATTAAAGAAAATGACAAACAATCCCTTTTGAATTTGCCTACAAAAGGAAAATCTGAAACCAAGTTTAATGTTCCACAAATTATAAAACCAATCATCCAAAAACTTGCGGGGAGGACATTTTTCAATGTCCACTGCCGCAAAGAAAATAGCAATGTTTCTCAATCCATTTTTCTCAGAAAGGATTTCCTTAGCCATGGCATCATTAGGCGAAATGGAGGAGAGATCCAAAGAAATGGAAGAGGTCTTACCATCTCCACCAGATCGAACAACTCCAGCCACAAACTTAGCGTCATAGGCGATGCCATCCCTAGGGCCCACAACGGTTTCAGAAAAGGTTTTCTTAGGGTTCGAAGTCGAGAAATTAGGGCTGAGGGGCAGCGGATCTGGGGCTATAACAACCTCAGGCTCCATTAAGAGACGAGGGAAAGCTCACACACTTGGGTAGTACAAAGAACTAAATGTAGATGCAAATGAAATAAAACATAATAAAGGAGGAGGTAAGGGGAAGCTGAACCACATGGAGGAGAGGGGTCTCCTCTATAAATTTTCAATGCCTAGTCTCCACGCATGCAATGAGAGCCCACGCTAGCGCCAGCAGGGGTGGACACATTAGCTCGCATAAGAGCGAAAAGTCACACAGTCCTCTCTACCTTCTTTCTTATTATTTAGGAATTAAAAATAAGTTATGTAAGAAAAAAGGGGGTTGGAAACAAAAATGCCAAGTGGCTCTACAATTTACTTTCCTTTTTTTTAAAGATTTAATTTCTAATTTTTATTTTTTATAAATTTAAGATACAAAGTTAAAGATATTTTATTTAAAAATAAACAACAAAGATAAATATTCATGAGGCCAACTGTTTGTAAAAATATTTAAGATCCTATAGTGTTCCACCATTATAGGTTAGTATATGGCACAATTATATGAGGATAACCCTAATTTTACTAGAATAAATAATTTTAATATTATAACAAGTGCCACATAGTGGCTAATACTTTTGTCATAGTATTGTAATAAAAATATTTGTTCTAATTTGTAATTATTATAATTTTGAATTGTAATAAAAATATTTGTTTTAATTTTTAATTATTATAATTTTTTAATCATTATTATTTTAAAATTATATTAATATAATTATATATATAATGTTAACTAGAACTCTTCCTTTAATAAAATAATATAAATAGTAATAATATACCACAAATTTTATATTGAAAATATATATTTTTTCTTAAGAGCATAATTCTAATTTAATTAAAAAATCAAATTAATTATTAATAATTATAAAAGTGAAAATAGACATTTTTTGAATGACTTAATGAAAAATATTTAAATTTATGATTACAAGTAATTAAATTATTTTTTAAATATTAAAATGATTAAAAAATTGTCCTGTTAATGGGCTTGCTTAGGCTAATCCAAAGTTCGAGAAGGTGAAGGTGGTGGAGTGGTCCAAGCCAAGGGAAGGATGTTATAAAATTTACTTTGATGGGCCTCAAAGGGTAAGGTTTTGGCAAAAGATTGGGAGAAAGATTGGGAGGGCAATATTGTAACAATTGGAGCTTTAGAATTTACAGAGGGAAAAAACAATGAATATGAGGCTTAGGTGGGTATTAAAGTTTTCAAAATACAAAAAAAATGGGCTTCTTGAAAATATAGCTTGAAGGAGATCCCTGCTTAGAATTTGAATATGTAAGTTCCGTTGCCAAGCATTTATTAGAAACTTTTGAGGAATTTGAAGTTGGGTATGTGATGAGATTAGGTTGTCAAAATAGGCAGTGACTCTTGATGATGTACTGAAAAGTATGGTGGAAGATTTTCATAATCTTGAGCTCGGTCTCTGAGGTGGAGTAGTATCCACCATTTTTAAAAGCTATTCATGAAAGGGTGATGTGACATGAGTAGCACTTGGTGCCCACAATTGAGGACTGTATTGTAATATGAAGGCAAGAATTAACATTTATGTATGGAAAAAGTCATTGATAAAATAATGAAAAATCTTTTCAAATTTACTGAAGATATTTTCATTTTAATCATGGAAATCCTTTTGGGTAAATTTTGTTTATGACTAATATAGACATTGTGTCAATGGTGGTTGTGTGGGGGTTGTGTGGAAAATGATTGGTTGTATGGTGTCACAACCTTATTTTATTACTTATTTATTTAATCATTTCATTTATTATTATTTATGAATATATATTGACAATTATGTTATCTATGAACATCGAATTGTAATTAAAATATAACTATTTACTAATGTCTATCAAGATATTATTATTAATGACTAAATTATTGTTTATAAATTATTATTTTATTACCAATATTAGAATTTTCATATTTTGTTAAAGATATCTCATGATATTAATATTTACATATCTTATTTTAAAATTTATCTAATATTTTATTTATAAATTAAATGTTCTTTATATTAAAAATCTAAACGAAAAATATCATTTTATTTAAATATAAAATTAATAATAATAATAATAATAATAATAATAATAATAATAATAATAATAATAATAATAATAATAATAATAATAATATGTTTTATTGTGTTAACTTATATTTCCCTATCATCCCTAGAATCTTCATACTCTTCCTCAGTATCAGAATTCTCCTCATTACCAATATCAAAATTAACCACCACCTTTCTCTTAGTTATCTAGAACGACCTACAAGTCTAGATTGGACCTTTTGGGGTTAGTACCACTCGTATACTTAATCTCCTCAATATTAATTTCCTCTATTTGCAATTGGGTCTTCTTCATTATCTTGGCAGGAGGCATTTTTTTTGTTTTCCCATCTTTATTCTTTTAACCCAGTTTTTTAGAAACGTCTTTGAGCTACTAGGTTGTGCCAATGTGGGAGTGGATTTTCTACCATGGGAGGTAGGAAAACCAAGGACGTAGGAGTCCCATATTGGGAAAGAGCTTTACTAGCCAAATTGCTAGCAAAGGGGGATGCTTAATCAAAGCCCGAATGTTGAATATACAGCGTTCCATGGACGTTGAGGACGGGGGATGCGGGGACGTGTTTCCGAGATGGGGGGACCAAGGGCCTAAGTTTGGGGATGGCGGGGGGGGTGGCGAGGTGGTGGTGCTCATATAGTTATACATATACATATAGTACTTGAAAAACTAGTTTTGAAAAGATGTATGACAGTATAACAGTATAAGAATTAGATTTGAAATGAAACTATAGGAAATACCAAGATTACTTAGATTAGTAATTGCTAAATGCTAAATAAAATTTGACAAATAAAATTGTAAAATTGGAGATTTTTATTATATCGAAAAAGGAAAACAAAAATATGAATATCTGATGCCATTGCAAAGTCTATAATAATAAAGATGATTACATGATTCATCATTACAATGAGTAGCTAATGGAGGCCTTTAATCATCTGCAAACTCCTCCTCACTAGAACTGTTGGACTCCTGAAGATCAAGGTCCCTCAAGCTCACACCAACTAGAACTGCATCTGAAGTGGTAGGATCATCCTCATCAATCTGTGAAGGCTCCTCTGGCTCTACATCCCATTTTGTCTTTGGACTCTCCTTGTACACAAGTGTCTTGCAGTCCATGAGACACAAAGCACTGTGTACAACCACAAGATTTTCTTCTCTCTTAGAGGTAAGTCTATTCCTCTTAAGAGAGTGGATGAAGCTATATGTAGACCAGTTCCTCTTAGCAATTGAAGAACTGGAAACCTGGGATAGCAGACAGATGGCTAGAGTGGTGGTCAAAGATTTCAGGCCATGACAATTCCACCACAAAAGTGGGTCCTCCTGTGCCATAGTGTATATATCCATCTTTGCCGCATTTGAATAACCTCTAAGAGTGGTAAATCTTCCCCACTTAGTGTGCATTATGTCAGCATCTTTGGAATCAAACATCTTCTCTATGCACGTAAGAAACCTGCCTTCACCTCATCATCCTAAATCAGTGTCACTCTACCTGGTCTAGCCTTGTACCACTTAGGATTCAACACAAAGACAACCATATGAAAAAGAGTGTTCAACTTGTCCCATCTATGTTGAATGATAGGCCATATTTGCTCATTGTAGAATGCTAGAGAGGGGTACTTCACTCACACAACAACCCTCATCTGGTCAAGCATAGAGTCAATGCACTCATACACCTCTCCAAGGTTAGGTGCATCCCCATCCCCATATCTGATCACTTGGAATACTAGAGAAATGATGGAGACAATGTATTTCACATTAGTCCAAAACACATCACTCTTCACTATCTCCTTCACCCTTCTCCCCTATTTTTTCTTGGCCTCAACCCACCTATTCCACTCATTAGTCATAACCATGAGTTGCAATGCCTCTTGCAACTCAATCATTCTCTCCAAGAGAATGAAATAGGATGCATTTCTAGTCTCAACTGGTTTCAAGAACTCCTTCTTCGCAAAGGTCCTGAAGAGTGCATGTGAAGTGTGGTGGTTGCAAATAAACATCTACACATCTCTTGCATCGGTGACCACTCCTCTAATCCAGTCAATCTTCCCCATGTCCTTGAGTGCATTGTTCATGGCATGCACACAACATGGGGTCCACCAAATGTGTCTATAGGCTGCCTCAATGAGTCTCCCTACTGCTCTACACACATGAGCTGCATCTGTCACTACTTGGACCATATTTTGTGGCCCAACCTCCTCAATAGCCTCCTCAAGGACCTGAAACTGGAAATCAACATCTTTACGATACCTTGTACAATCAACTTCTCTAAGGAAGTATGGGCCCTTTGCACATGTGACCATGACGTTGATGAGTGGATGATGGATAATGTCCGTCCACCCATCCATAACTATGTTGCACCCCGATGCCACCCAACATGCCTTCATCTTCTCCATCAAAATATTGATCTTGGAATAACATTTATCCAAGATCAAGGTCCTCATTCTTGTCTCCCCTGGTGGCACATAAGATGGTCCTCCCTTGGTTACCATAGCCATCATCTCCCTATAATAAGGAGACGATGTAACATGAAATGGAATGCCATTGGTAAAGAGGAACTTGCCAATAGATTCATCTATCTCATCTCTTAGTTGCACATTAAACATATCAGCAATGGGGTTGCTCTGTGGTATCTGCAACCTACGTTTCCCAGCCTTGGCGGTAGTAGAAGTGGAAGTGGATGGAGATCCAAACATCATACCTCCCGTCTGTGAAGCATGAGAAGTATGTGGTAGATTCGAGTTGCCCTGGAGTGCTACCCTAATAGACAAAGTAATAGGCATTAAAATATTTGTGTCATCTGGAACCCCCCAAAGCCTATTAAACTCAATTTTGTACTGTATATTTTTAGCTTCCTCCAAAAACTTACAATGTTTCACGCCTTTTCGTCTCCAAAAAAAAAAGTGTGCATTCACCCTACTAATGCTACCGAACCATTCAGTGTCACAAATGTTGCACTTCCACTTCCTTGTTCCCCCACTTGAATGTGATGTGCCTTGTACTGATATTCGTGAAGCAAACAGTTTTAGAGGAGACATAGGATGAAAATGATCCCTAGCATACGGTGCCAACGACTCTAAAGGGCAACTTGTACTAGCTAGTGCACTCGCTAGAACTAGATTGGGCTCTAGGATCAGCCCCATGGTCACCCCCCTCATTTTCAAGTTCACATTCTGAATCATTCTCACTATGAGAATGGATTTCCATGTCATCTTCACTCATGCCTTGGGAGCTCATTGTGAAATTGACACTGCATTTCACAAAATAAAAATAAAAATAAAATCAGCCTAGTTTAACAATATTTTTTTTTCCTACTCATCTCAAAATGAGATTTGATGTTGAATCTTGAAGGCAAAATGATGAATGATCATTCATCATTTTTCCCTCAAGATTCAACATCAAATCTCATTTTGAGATGAGTAGGAAAAAAAATCCAAAAATGACATAGAACAATGAAAATCAGAAAAATAAAACCCAAAGAAAATAAAATTGAAAAACCCTACCTTGTGCTTGAAACATCTCTCCAAAATGCAGAAGAATCTTCTTCTTCCTCTTCTTCTTGCTTCTTCTAGCTCCTATCATGCTTGCAATCACTTTTCTCACCCCTTCAATCGGTCTTCTTCAATTTTTTCCTCCTCTTCAGCTTGCTGGAAAAAAATCAGTTTTCCAAAATGAGAGTGAAATCTAAAAAAAACATGGTTTTGTGTTGTTTTGGGGGAAAGGGTGGGGCCCATGTCCAATTAGGGTTACACCTTAAGCCCCCCAAAAGTCACATTTTTATTAAAAATTGCCTTTTTTAATTACATTTGGCGTGGGGTGACGGGAGACGTTTGGACGTCTCCCCATCCCCTGAGAGATGTTTGCATGTCTCTTGAGAGACGGGGAGATGCCTAGATGTCTCCCAAGGAGACATCTCCACGTCTCCCTAGGAGACACGGAGACGTCTCAGCAATGATTGGGTGGCAGTGGCGGGACGATGGGGGACGTCGTGTCCTCGTCCCCCCATCCTGGAGACGTTTCCTCCTGGGAAACATGGCCAAAAAGGGGGGGGACGCATCCCCGTGGAACATTGTGAATATACTTCTTTTTGCTATTAGGGTTGCTTGAGGCTTCCAAGATAGTAGCACTTGGAGGGGATTCCAAAATCGAAGGGTCCTCATTGAAAAAAATAGGCTTAGAGGGACACAAAGAAATATTGAAATGATAGCTCCACTTAAGGTTAAGGTGTTGGACTTGGAAAATAAGTTGGTGAGGGTTTCCAAATTTAGCTCTAAAGTCATACATAGATCAACCACAATACTCTATTTGTTGAAGGATAAGGAGCTTGTCAAATAAGGTGACAAGGAAGGGAAACATAAGGAACTAATAAATTTCCTCATTAAAGACTGATAAAGTTCCTCATTAAAGATTGGGGCCAACTCTTTGGCTAGCCCCTTACTATCTGTTTTTTTGTTGTTTTTTGATATTTTCGTTTAAGGCCTATGATATGTTGTTGGTTCTATACTCTTAATGTTGTTTTTATGTTAAGACTCTTATTAAGACTTTTTATATTCTATTAATATGTTGTTAATGATTTGATGTACCCAACATGACTTGTCACTTCCTAATTATGTTGATTTCAATAGCAAAAACATTATATACTAATGATAAAAATTATAATATATCTAAACTATATTTTATATAATATATATTTATTACTAGCGGCAATATATTATATTTGAATGATTAGTAAATATACTATACATAATATTAAATATAGTTGAAATAATACTAATTATTAATAATATTATTTAATAATTGTTAAATAATAATTTAATTTATTAAAATGTGTTATTTAAATGGCCCCTCTTAACTCAACTCTTTGGCATTTTTCTTAACCTTACCCTTTTCTAATTTTCATTCTTGTTACATTAAGTTTTGCCATGTTTATTTTTGTAGATGTATGGATTTGGGCTAGAGGGGTTAGCTTTACATTGGAAAACTTTCCCAATCCCACTTTCCATATATTTTTCAATATTAATGGGTGAAAATAATTACTAAATATTACATAATATATTTAATTTTATTTGGTTAATGATATTAAATAAAGACAGTTCAAATAATATATTATTAATGATTAATATTAATTATTAATATTATATAATGTTAATTATTAATCTATTTAAATAATAATATATTTAATAATTTTATAGTTTTATTTAATTAATAATATTAAATAAAATAGTTGAAATAATATTAATTATTAATATATTTATATAATGATATCAAATATATTTAATATTATTTAACTAATTGTATATTAATTATATATATTTCTTGAATGATATAATATATTTTATAATTATCATTAATAATTGATAAGGATTAATGATAATCACTAGTGAGAAAAGTTTGAGGAAATGTGAAATGAAAGGTAAGTATATATTGACATCTCAAATTAACAACTAAGAAATTGGAGAGGGATTGAAAGAAGAGTCCACATTGAACACCACACATTAGTTAATGTTTACTGTGTGCTATTTAAAATCAGCCACCTATTAGTTAATATTTAGTCTGTGTTGTTTAAGCTCGGCTACCTATTAATTAGAAAGTTCTAGCTAATATTTAATTAGCAACAGTTAGAATTAAAGCTGATCCATAGTCATACAATTTTCCACTTAGCCATGGATTTTCAGAAATCTTTTCTCATATTTAACTTCTTATTTGCAATGCAATTTATGGTTTTGACATTAGCTCTTGATTTGCACAGAATGTCTATTGAAGACTATGTCAATTACACCAATCCTCCTGCTGTGCACAAGTATCAGGTGAGACAACCTTCTTACTTTTGTTCTTCTGTTAATCAATTACTGGTAGAAGAATTATTTTAATTGTTTTTGATAGGTAAGATCTTTGTGTTATTTAAAAATTAATTAGATTGACACAAACAACTTTTAAATTTAATTGTATAAAATTTGTTTAGTATCAATATTTTGAATTACATTCAGTAATTTATTTTATCATCTGTAAATTAAAAAATTTTAAAATGTGATCCAAACTTTAATATTAAATAAATCTTATATAGTTAAATCTAGAATAGTTGAATTGCTCATAAAAACTTCATCCCACAGTACTGTAATGAAAAATTTGATCTGAATATTGTCTGTTGCAGCATGAGAATGGAGACACAATACTCTGTGTCAGATATGAGGATCAGATTTCCTTCAATTCTGACAAAACATATGGGCATAATAAGGTGTGATTGATTTTGCTTCCTTTTTTAAATATATGATTTCTATACAAATAACATGATATTCAATATTGCAGAAAGATTTGAGAAAAAGCTGGACGAATGAGAATTTGAGTTCTTCCTTGAGAAAGGAATGCCCAGAGGGAACAGTACATGTGAGGGAGATAAAGCATGAACATGTTAAGAGAGCTGGATCTGTGGCTAGCTTTATTGCCATTCAAAATGCTGGTGCTGGCCATTCATATGAAACAAAGGTGCCATCATATTTTAGGGTTTCTTGTATGAAGCAATACGTTGTATTCATAAGTCTTATTAGTACACTATATATTGTTTAAAAGCACGACAATGAAATTTGTTAAGTTCCCATCGATATTTTTGTTATGCAGACTGTGATTGCAAACTATATCTATGAATCTGCTGAAATTCGGAAAGCTAGAGGGATAATGAATGTGTGGCAACCATATTTGGCTCCGGGTGATCTGCTGACTCGTTGTTTAATAAGGATTGGGGTGGAAACAAGTGATGGACAACCAATTCAGATGATAGAGTCTGGTTGGCAAGTGAGTGCTAAATGTTTCACCTTCATTGATTGTGAACTTCATAGTTAAAGCCATTTTGGTAAGTGGTAAAGTAACTTTATTATAAGATAATTTCATTGATAATCATTATAACTTACAAAAATATAATCAGTTAAGAATAAAGTTTGGTAATTTTAGATTAATTATTGTATTTTTTTTGGTGGATCAATATTATTTTGGGTATAGGTGACCGATTTAGAAGTTCACCAACTTCTTTGGGTTTTGGGGAAATCTACATGCTATACTAGAGCCTCAACCCAAGTCCAATTTCTTTGATTTATGTCAGAAGAGGAGCATTCCACCAATTGCCACATCTCTGAGAATAGATCCTGTGGACCAAGTCCTACTTTGGATGTAGATGAAGATACTCATTTCGAAGTGTATTAGTGGGTATGGGTTAAACAATTTAAGCTGCTCTGTTTTC
The DNA here is from genome assembly GCF_030272615.1 of Cryptomeria japonica. Taxonomy (NCBI): domain Eukaryota; kingdom Viridiplantae; phylum Streptophyta; class Pinopsida; order Cupressales; family Cupressaceae; genus Cryptomeria; species Cryptomeria japonica. The sequence goes on from NC_081407.1 coordinate 33,265,472, forward strand.
TGGTTTTCTTATGCAGAAATATAATTTAATTTTTGCGCTGTTTATATGCAGCTCCGTTTTACAGTCTGATTTTTCTGTGTATGCAAAAGAAAGTCTGCTGTGTGTTTATAGTTTCATTTTTGTTTATATATTTTTATTATTAGTCGGGACTGTTTTCAATTCTTCAGTTATCAGATACAAAACATCTATCTTTGATCAGAATGAGCATATTGTTTAAGCCAATTCTTATCTAAAATTTTGCTACCCATATGATAAATCAACTTATTTAACCAAAACATGTGTACGATTTGAATTGCAATCAATTGTAAATTAAAATTATGCTTTTCTTGTTACAGTTGATTGTCTCATGTTCATACGATTTCATCACCGCAGGTTAGTAGATCACTATACGGAGATTCAACACCAAGGTTCTTTGTACGTTGGACGGTAAGTCTGTATTTATCATAGAAATATCATATTCATGTCCTGTTGATTGTCTAAGTTATTCATAAAGTGTCATCTTGTACAGGCAGATGGTTACAACAGTACAGGTTGTTTTGACCTAATTTGCTCAGGATTTGTCATGGCAAAAGATGCTCCATTTTATGCTGGTCAGCCATTAACAAATGTATCTGTATATGGAGATCCCAATAAACAAGTTGAATTAGATATAGCTATACAATATGTAAGTAAAAAGTGGAAATAATTATGTCTGAATATTTATATAATTAATATTTAAATTATTATTTTTTATTTTTATCTTTCTTTTAACTTGTTTCAATTTTTCTTATTGGCAGAAAGCAAGAAACCATCCAGCATGGGTGATATATGTTGGTTCCAAAGAAGTGGGTTACTTGCCTGCAAATTTAGTAGCAGACATTCTTCCAAAAATCAATACAGTGAAATGGGGCGGAGAAGTTTGGGTTGTCGGGGGAGGTCCACCCTCGAAAACAGATATGGGTAATGGAAGATTTCCTGGCAAGCGCTACCCATATGATGCATATGTTAAAAATATGGAGGTATATCTGGGTGATGGTAAGAGATTCGATGGAGGAAAGTTCGACTATATGATGAACAGTCCAATGTGTTACTTTTACTACCCAAGGGATAGTTATTTGTTTTATGGAGGTCCAGGTGGAGATGATGACGAATGTAGGACAGCTTCATAATTGCTCTAGGATGGTGAATAAGGTCAAAACTATGGGGATGAGTAATAATGGAATTTATATGTGTTTAAGGATATTTAAATAAAAGAAAGTATATTGGTAAAAGCACATGGAAATGTATGCCTCTACTGTATGCCTCTACTTTAATGTGCATGCAAATTATAAGATAGATTCATGTCAAAGCAAAGTTGTTGTTTTTTTTGGATATTCAAAAGAATAATGATGTAGTAGAGTCTTATTAAGCAGTCAAATTTAGCAGTCAACCACACAATTTGTTGCCTTCAGAAAGGAAATTCAATAGGACAACAATATTCACAATCACAATATAATTAAATGTTTTGTTCTTGTGTCAATTTGATCACAAGTACAATACAATTAAAAATATCAACATAGTCTTCTTCAATTGCAATCTTCTTTTCCAAATGTGACCAAAGGAAATCTTTTTTCAAAATAAAATCATTTGGTATATTGTGATTAATACATAATTTTATATAGATTTTGTTATCAGATATAAGTAGTTTGTTTTTTTATTAGATAAATTGGGAAGGGCCCGAACTCATTACAAAAAATGTTATCAAGGAAAAAAGGAAAAATCTCATGAGCAATGAGTTTAAGAAAAGAAAACTTGACTAACAAAGCTTTTGATTCAAGCTAAGAATCAATGAGAAACAAGGGTCTTGGCCTTAGATTGAGAACTTCTCTTTAACAATAGAAGAAAGAGAGAGATAAGAGGTAATAGGACCTTTCCTCTATTTATGAACTACAATCTAAGAAATTCTATCATCTAGAATCTTGAAGGAGGGGAAATAATAGGAGTTCCTTTGAAGAGATAAACATTAGATGAAAGGAGAGAAAAAGGAAGATAGGAGAAAAGGTTGTACAAATGTCCTCCAAAAAAGATGGGACTAGATTAGAAGTTCACAGAGAAATACGAAGAGGGGACATAGATGAAGGGACCACAATAAGGTCCTAGGGCAAGACGAGGCAACCCTAGAAGCTAAGAACTCATTAGATCCCTAAGTGGAGTCATCATCTAAAGAGACAAGATCCTAAATAGTCAAGTGATCTCTAGTAGCATCCTTCCACTAGGTAGCAAGACCATTCTAGTGACCCCAAGGATAATCCAAAGCCAAGTGGCTAATAGAAAATCATCAACAACATTGAATAAGGATGCCTTCATAATTCAAAGGTTGAATTCAACGATAATTCCCAACCATGAAAACCACATCTCTATGAAGAGGCATGGAGAGTTCGACATCTAGCAGAAGGTGAGCATATATAGAATTCTGCATGTAGGAAGTGGCCTCATCAACCTTTAGGAACTGGCCAATAGAATTACCAATGGCTCCATAACAAGATGCCTCCCACAAATTATAAAGGAGAAAATTAGGAAGTTGTATCCACATTGGACATAGAAAAAGTGGTTTGAAAAGGGCTGAAATTTTTAGCCAAGAGAATGCTCCCCCCAAGCTCACAACTAACCTAAAATCAAGATTCCTATCCTTTAAAAAAGAAAAATAAGTAATGAGGAATCCTTTAGCACGGGGTAAAGCTCAATTTTACAAACGTCGAGGGGCTAGTGAGAACCCAAAACCCCTTTATGAAGATCTAAAAGAGAAGGGAAAAGAACAAAAAAATATAAACCAAAGCCTTGCAAAGATAGAACTCTTCATCCTCCACCACATCCTAACTATAAAGCGCCATAAGGGAGATCTAGCACAAGGAAGTGGACTAGATTTCCTCTAGAGAGGAGATAGGATAGTAGACCTAACAACCTGGGAAAAAATTTGAGGAACCCTACCCGAAATCATAGGACAAAAAAACCCCAAAAGGACTAGCACTCCTAGAGACACACACAAAGCACACCAAAACCTAATATGAACCACCATTGGAAATGACAAGGGTCGCGATAAAGCCAAGGATGAGAGAGACTCTGACGAATGCCTCCATGCCACAAGAAACAAATGCAACACACAAACCATCAAGGGAAACTTGAGATGATAATGATTTCAATAGACAAAGGTTGCAATCTAGTAGATAGAGGGTGGGAACTACAGAGCACAATGGTGCCAAAAGGAAACACCAAGGTAGATGAGTGTAGGGTAGGCAAGAGCATTATTTCAAAATTCCAAACTATAAAAAATAGTATGTGTTTGATCAAATTAGAAATCTATTTAAATTATTTCTAAATTGGACATCAAGGCACACATAATCATGACTATCCATATCATAGTCATGTTCTAGTGATCTAAATGGAAAGGATATGATTATTTCATGGTTTGTTTTATACAGGTGGGTGATTACAACCAAATGGGTTGTTTTGTCCTAGGGTGCTTCATATTTTCCACAACAAAAGATGCTCTGAGTTATGTTGGTCATCCATTAACAAAAGTATCTATACGTGGAGACTCATCACAACAAGTTAAACTAGATATAGATATATAATATATTAAAATATAAAAAATAATCACGTCTCTATATACGACGAAGGGCTACTCTACCCATCGCACACAAGAAACAATACTAGAGATTAATCATACAAATTCAAGAAAGAAAATAGCCAACTTCTATTACTTTCATGAAAATGAGTTACAATACTTTGATATTACATGCCACAACCACATGGGATTTCTTATTTTTCATGTCTCCTTTCCAAAAATAACATTTACTCTTTATAGTAAGTTTGGTTATCCAAGAGTAGTAAATCAGGAGTGGTGGATAACCTAAAAAGTCATATCCATTTTGTTGTCAAGTTTAGATCATAAATATTGTTTAGCCATCAAAGGCTATTCAAATTAAATTATTTTCCTAATTCTAGTACGATAAATTGGAAAAGCATATTTTATAATGTTAAGTGGTAATTGAAAACATGTGACAACATTGACAAGTGGCAAGTTGTAAAGGGGAGACTTAGAGGGTGAAGGACAAGTGGAAGAGGAGTTAAATTCTTGGAATGCACAACATATTTCCTCTTTTGTGTAGTTTTTGGTACCAAAATATGTGCTTGAATATGCTTTGATATTTAGGTTATTTTGGTTCCCATTATTTATTCATTCACTTATTATCTCACTAATTTTGATGTTCTTCAAATGCTATCAAGCATGTGGAGAAGGAGACACGTGAATGGTATATATGATAGTTTCCATTCGACTACTTGGACGAGACTCAGAGGTTCATTATGGTTGTAATCTGAAATAGAGATTAGCATTGTGTTGAAGGTTCATATTTCATAGTTTTCTCTACAAATTTTGTAAGGGTTTTTTTAGTAGTTTGTTGGGTTTGTGGTGAGATTCTATTTCCATATTTTTGTTGTTTTTTATAACAATAGTGTCTATTTAATGCTATTATTTCATGTTTTAAATAGTTATTTTATCATCTCAAACAATTGTAATAAGTTGGATGAAGTTTGTTGAATTAAAGATTTAGTTCTGATAACATGTTGAATTTTAAAACTCAAGCCTGCAACACAAGCCTGCAAGATCAAACAACAAACTAGAACACCTTCCACAAACAAGAGTGGCAAGAAAAATAAGTCATATTCCTCAAAAGAAAAGATTACAGGATAAAATTACAATACATAATTGTGTGCTTTTTATAGAGAGCACAAATATTCTATAAACTAACTTTAGGAGAACTAAAGTGAAAGTATGAGGAGCTAAAAAATATCAACTCTAGCTAAACTAAAAGCACAACTAAGTGAACTTAAGCAAAAGAGCATAACTAGTTGTTAAAATGCTCTAACACCCCCCCCCCCCCCCCCCTTAAAAATCTCTAAATGCATGAAATGCAAGAACGGGAGTTATGTCCCGACAACTAAAGGCCTAATTAGGTACCTATTGTTAGTCCCAACCAGTTCTAAGAGGGGAGGGGTGAATCAACACTTGATCAATTTTTCACAATTAAAAGTTAAAGGTGAATCAACACTTGATCAATTTTTCATAATTAAAACTTTTAACTCTAATATTCATTTATTTAATATTAATCAATATACTTAATCACTGAAGTAGAATATGCATACATGAAAAGTTGACAGTGATACCAATATTTATCTCGTGGAAACCCAAATGGGAGAAAACCACGATGTGAGTAGGAACTCACAAAATTTGTACTCTTTTGGAGTACACCCGGTGAGGAGCCATCCCTGTTAGGAGATTACAAAGACACTACTAGGTGCCACCTGGTTAAGGGATTTTGTTTAAGGTCGATCAGTGCCTTTACCCTGTTAAAGGTAGCCTGATTAAAGGACTTAAGAACATCAATTAAGATGTCACCCGGTTAAGGGATTTTACAAAAGGGACCTATTAAAGTCCATCCGATTAAGGGATTTAAGTTGCAATGGTTAGAAAGAAACAAATGGATGATCTACTGAATTAGCTACTGATATCTTGATCAGATCACAATGAGAATCAAACTCTATCGACAACGGTTGTGTCTGCTCTGCACAACACCGGTTTTCTTCTTACACCTTTGGCTCTACACTCAGCCGGTCCTCTGTCCCTCTGCTGTGCACTTTGTTGGTGCTCTGACCCTCGGCTGTGCACTCTGCCAATCCTATGACCTTCGGCTTTGAACTCTGTCGGTCCTTTGTCTCTCGACTCTACACTCAGTCAGTCTACCTCAAACACCCTATGCTCTGCTAAATCCTTTTAGCACTTCCTCTCACTCTTCTCTTCACTTTGGATTGCCTTCTACAAGATCTATTTTTTGCAAATTTTACGATCTAGAATTTTTGAATGAACTCAAGAATACTTTATACATTTTCTGTCATCACCTTCAAGTGTTCCCTCAATCAAAGCAATCACAGATTTCAGAAGATTTCAAATTCAAAATCTCCCACTCTTTCTCTGTGTGCCCTACAACAATTCTGTCGAGTGTTCAATGAATTCTGCCATTGCATCTCCCAAAAATAATAACTTCTAGGTCAAGTTCAGTCATTTAAGTGTGAACCAAAAAATCCACAGGTAATCATGGCTTGACTGCATGATAACTGAAGTTGACTTGACCAACTTATGATTTGGCATAGACACAAGCTGCCAAACTCACCTTTTGACACCACAACTGAATAACCGATCACCACTAAGATTTATGGTTATAACCTATCTTCCTTCTTTCATACCGGTGTACTGATATACCACTGCACTTCTATATTATTGGTTTATCCTTTGATTGTCAGTTTCTTGCACTAGCATCAAGTCTCTTTCCCTTTTTGCTAATGAGGTTCCGGTTTCCATACAACCTCAAGCCTTATTTCTTGAGTCATCTTTTGTGACTTCATCAACATCAAAATGACCGATCTTCTTGAATGACAGACCAATTGGCTTAGTCTATCTTCCTTTAAACTGATTGAACTTTTGGTCATTTGTTTCCAATATTGTTTCCATGTGTTTGCAAGTCATCACCTTTGCTTACTGAAATACATCACTCTACTGATACTTCACCAGTCAGTGTTAGACATCAATGACAAATCTTAGCTCATATACTGGTTCTCTGGATTGGCTGGTTTTTTCAATGCCAATAATCTCCCCTTTTGGCATTGATGGCAACACTTCCGAATTTGTCTTATCAGTTGCATGTTCTTCCTTCATTTCTGTACCGGTCATTACTTCTACCCTAATTAATGAATATCTCCCCCTAACACTGGTAATACTCTGATACAACAACTTTAGCTCAATCACTACTTACCAATGCTCAAACATTATAATCATATCTCCCCCTGTAAAAACAATGCCAAGGATTCATTTCAGTACACTTACAAGACTACTCCCCCTAACCAGAGTAGTCCACACTTATCAATCTAGTCTTAGAAAAAAAAATGAAATCATACCAGATTGATATAGAGCCCTTTTTTGCTTACTTTACTGCAGGTAGAGGCATAGCCCCCAACTTACCTCTGAGATATTCAAAGGTGTCCTTTTGTAGTGGCTTGGTGAAGATATCAACCACCTGTTCTTTTGTTGGTATATACTCCAACATCATTTCCTTTTCTTGAACGTGTTCCCTTAGATAGTGATATTTGATAGATATATGCTTCATTTTGGAATGCATCACCAGATTATTGGATATGTCAATGGCACTGGTGTTGTCACAATGAATCACTATCGATTCAATCACCTTTTCTTGGATACCTTCCAACAGTTGCTTGACCTAAACTATCTATGTGCAGTTGATTGCAGCAGCTACATACTCAGCCTCAGCTGTGGATTGAGATATGTAGTTTCGTTTCTTGCTTGTCCAAGATACAATCCTATCTCCAAGAAAGAATGCACCTCCACTTGTTCTTTTATGTCATCAACGCTCCCTGCCCAATTTGAATCAGTGAAGACATTTAAGATGAAGTCTCCCTTATGTGGATACCAGAGACCATACTCATTAGTCCCCTTGAGGTATCTAAATATTCTCTTGGCTACCACCATGTGAGTCTCTTTCGGATTTGCAAAAAATTTGGCAACCAAGCCAACAACTTGTGCTATGTCTGGTCTACTATGTATTGCATACTGCAACTTACCGATCATGGACCGATAAAGTGTCTCATTCACTTCTTCAGCCTCATCACATTTAAAGAGCTTGCAACCTATAACCATTGGAGTTCCAACATGTTTGCAATATTCCATTCCAAAAGTTTTCAGAATTTCTCTTATGTACTTAGTCTGATTAATGAAGATTCCATTCTTTAGCTTAGAGACTTGCAGGCCAATAAAAAGATTTATCTTGCCAATCATGGACATCTCAAATTCTTGCTTCATTTGTTCTGCAAAGCTTCTGCTCATCTCATCATCTCCTCCAAAGATGATGTCATCTACAAAGATCTCAGCAATTCGATGTTTTCCTTTAGCTCCACTCTTAAGATATAGGTTACTGTTATCACTGTTTCTTTTGAACCCTATGCTTAGCAAATATGAGTGCAACCTCTCATACCAAGTTCTTGGTGCTTGTTTCAGCCCATATAGAGCCTTCTGCAACCTGCATACCATATTTCTTCCATCTTCAGATGCAAACCCTTATGGTTTCTCTATGTATACTTCTTCCTCCAACACATCATTTAAGAATGTCGATTTGACATCCATTTGATAAACTTTGAAATTTTTGTAAGCAGCATAGGCCAACAAAATTATGACCCCTTCCAACCTGGCCACCGGTGGGAAGGTTTCTCCATAGTCCAAACCTTCTTCCTGAGCATAGCTCTTGTAGACTAATCTTGCTTTGTTTCTTATCACTTTACCGATTTCATCCATTTTGTTTTTGAACACCCATTTAGTGCCTATCACATTTTTGTTTTCCAGTCTAGACACTAGGGTCCATGTTTCATTTTTCTCAATTTTCTCCAGTTCTTCTTCCATGGATTTGACCCAGTCATCATATTTTAGAGCCTCCTTTGCTGTTTTTGGCTCAATTATGGAGAGCATACATCTATTCTCTCTTTCTCTTCTTCTGGTTAGAACTCCTGCATCTTTGTCACCGATGATATTTTCTGCAGAGTGATTTTTATGACACACTTAGCTAATAACGGTTCACTTCTTGGAGCTTCTTCTACCGGTTGTGCAGGTTATACTTCACAAGCCTCTTCATTTGCCACTTCAACAAGATCTTCTTCAGCAAGTTCCACCGGTACATTGTACTCGAACCCTTTATAGTCCTCTGGTTCACTTTTGCTATCCTGTTTATTTTTCTCAGAGTACTCATCTACTCTGACATTTGCACTTTCCACAATATTGCTAGTTTTTTTGTTCAAACACCGGTATGCCTTACTCTTTGTGGAGTAACCTAAGAAGGTTCCTTCATCACTCTTGGGATCAAATTTTCCAGTGTACTCATCCTTCTTGATATAGCACCTGCTTCCAAATACTTTGAAATAACAAACATTAGGTGAGTATCCACACCATAATTCATAGGAAGTTTTATGTGTCCCTTTCTTTACCTGTATCCGGTTCAAGGTGTATACAACAGTGCTTGTTGCTTCTCTCTAGAAAATATGTGGAATGTCCTTATGTATCATTAGAGTCCTTGCACAATCAATAAGAGTTATGTTTCTTCTTTCAGCAACCCCATTTTGTTGGGGTGTTCTGGGTGCAGACATTTGTCTCATAATCCCTTGCTCGCATTTTTTCATGAACTCTTGAGAGGTGAACTCTCCTCCTCTATCTGATCTCAGACACTTCAGATTCTTACCGGTTCCTCTCTCTACTCAAGCCTTAAAAACTTTAAACATGTGAAAGGCTTCAAATTTTTCCTTCAAGAATATAGCCCACATCATTCTTGAGAAATCATCTACAAACAACATAAAATACTAGTCTCCATAGAAAATCTTGGTTCTCATAGGACGGCACAAGTCTGTATGAACTAAGTCCAACACATTTTCAAATGAAAAGGATTTACTGTTGAAACTAGACCCAGTCAACTTTCCTAGTTGACATTCTTTGCACATAACATTTTCAGGTTTCACTATATTAGGCATACCTCTAACAGACTTTGTCTTAGTGACTTTTACTATGCTATCAAAGTTAACATGACACAGCCTTTTGTGCCACAACCAACTATCTTCTACCTTAACCATTAGACAACTACCTATGGTGGTGTCTAGGTGAAATAGATTGCCTCTTAACTGTTTACTGGTAGCAATCAAACTTTCTAATTTGTCATTTATTTTGCATATTCCTTCATTGAATTCTAACCAGTAACCCTTATTGTTAAGTTGTGCAACACTTAACAAACTATATTTTAGCCCTTCTACCCAATAGACATCATCACAATTTATTTTATCATTCAGGGCTATAGATCCCTTACCTTTTACTACACAAGGAGCATCATTTCCGAATCTCACAGTTCCTCCATTGCAATCCTCCATGCTGAGGAATTTTTTTCTGTCACCGGTCACGTGGTGAGTGCAACCACTATCAATCACCCATTCTCCATGCTAGTTTGTACTAGAAATCAGTGCCATATCTTCTTCCTGGTGCAGGAGCACCTAGGAGGATAAATGAAGACATGAAGATAGAGGACCAGGTTATGACATTAAAATCCATTAATTGGAATGTTTTAAAGCCTATTATGGCCATTTGTAATGACAAATGTGATGTAATGTGTAAATGTCCTAAAGGACCTAGTAAAGGCCTTAGGACCAAAATGAAATGTAATTGGGAAATGGGGTCTAAATAGGTTGGTTAGGAGTCTAATATGCTTAAATGATCTGATTATGTCAAAATAAGTTGAATGGGATAAGTTTTAGTGGATTAAAAGCATTAGAAATAAAGTTGAAAATTCAAATTTTGAATTTCAACAACTAGTTTCAGTTTTGGTGGGAAATAGGTTTTAGAGTTGTTTTGACATTTTAATCACTTGGGTTAGTTGGATATTGGTTGGAGTTGGTTGGGTAAGGTATTATAAAGTCCCTAAAGTCATTTTTGTGTGGTTGGATGATGCTGGTACGGATTTGTACGGACTGATACAAAAACAGCAATAAAAACTTCTAATTTTCTGTCAATTCCTTGAGTTTTTCATGCTTCCTTTGCATTGGTAGACTAAGGGATTGGATTTTCTATGCTTTGAGGGGTCCTTTGATTTATCATTGCATGATATACACGTTTGGAAGTCTGAAATATATCATTTTTTTGTTTTATTGCTGACTGTCCCAGAAAAGACAATGATTTTTCATTGATTTTGTGAGTTTCCAAGCATGTATGGATCCATCCTATGAATGTAAATGTCTGATTCTCATAGGGTGGATGCCTAATAACATGTACAATATTATTTTAACTTCTTTTTACAGGAACTAATGAAGGTTGCAGGTGTACACCTTGACAGTTGACTAGGAAATGCATGGGATTTATGCCACAGTTGTAGCAGCAGAAGATCTACCTTAAGGAGGTAGTATTTTTATGTGAAAAATCATTAGGGGATGGTAAATTCATGGTGAATATTGAAGGAGAAGTTCTGGAAGTGAGTTTTGGGGTTTGAACAAGAAGGCCCTAGTTTTTAAGCCATTTTAAGGAGGGTTTTGGTGTTTGGGTATTTAGGAGTGCAACCAAGACTTAAAACCTTGAAAATACTTGGATTGGGAGCAAAAATAAAGACTTTACAAAAGGGTTTAATCTGGTTGCGAGTTTGGAGGGTACTTCCTTCACAAAGTGGACCTAATTAGCCCTCTTGGGGATTGAGGACAGCGGTTTTTTGAAGGCTTTGTTCCAAAACAACCATAGGCAATATTTTGGGAGTTGATAGAGGTTTATATTTTGCATCTAAATCAGTCATAACATTGGTCCATGTTTTGGGAAATGTGTGTGAAAAGAGCCAAAAACAGTCCAGCAGGCTACTAGGAAACTAGGCCTAGTGAAGGGCTAAAATTGGGTTTTTGTATCAGCTGATGATTTGAGGGCTTGGTAACCTTGGAGACATGTTAGTTGAGGTCATTTAAAGTTTTTTGAGGTAGGGGAAACACCTGGATAAGGTGGAGTTAGATTTGGAGCTTTTTAAGGCATTGTGAGCACTTGAGACACCATAGAAGCATAGGGGTTTGGGTCCAGATTATACTTAAATCTGAAAGTTTGCAATTAGATCCTCCATCCTCTACATCACTTCCTTTGTGCTATCCTCCTTGAATACCAAAAATGCAATTCCATCTCCATCAGATCCTTCTTATTCTTCATTAGTGACTCCTTCTGCAAGATAACACTCCTTCTTTCTCTTGTCCTTGTAGCTTCTGAAATTATCCTTCTTGTCTCTATCATTGTCAGGACATCTTGAAGCAATATGACCTATCTTATTACAGGAGAGGCACTTTAAGAGTAATTTACCTTTATACTTTCCTTTTCCTCTTGGCAATCTTCCTGCCAATAAAGCTTCAATTTCATCTTGCTCCTATTCCTCAGATAACAGATTTTCACTTTCATGGGAATGACTGGTTCTTGTAGTAGAACTACTTCTGGTTTCATTCCTTCTCCTTGTTGGTGCATGCATCATGGAGGCTTTGAAAGTAGCATCAATCTTTGGTACAATGTTGTCATAATTGCTCAGTTCAAAAGAAGTCAACTTACCAGTCAGTGAGTAAAGAGATACATTAACTGTTCCCAAGGATCAAGTTCCTAGATAGAAGAGACCCTTATGGCATATTGTGGTAGCAAGTTTCTCAGGATTTTGATAACCACATCATCTTCCTGAAGCTTTCCTCCAACACTTTTAATGGAGTTTACTACATCCTTTATTATCTTGCTATATTACTCTATGTTTTCTCCTTTCTGCATCCTCATCTCATCATATTTTCCTCTCAGGCTATCAACTTTATCCTTTTGAACATGAGGATCTCCCCAATAGATTGTCTTCATCTTATTTCATATATGAAAAGTTGTTTTCAAATCTTGGACCTCAGAAAATTCATTATCAGAAAGAGTGCTAACAATCAGATCCATAGCAGCAGTATTATCTTGCCTTTCCTTGATCCGATCTGGAGTGAGAGTCCTTGAAGGTTCATTGCACTCTGTGATTACATGATTCCAGTAATATTCTCCTAGGGATCTTAGATAAAGTTTCATTCTTCCACACCATAAGGTGTAATTCTCTTTAGAGAACTTAGGACCCTCCTTTTGCATCATCTTGGATCTTTCCTTAAGCCGATTAAGCTTCTTCTGATTCTAAGGACCTGAAGCTCTGATACCAATTGTTAGTCCCAACCGATGCTAAGAGGGGAGGGGTGAATCGGAACTTGATCAATTTTGCACAATTAAAACTTTTAACTCTAATCTGCATTTATTTAATATTCATCAATATACTTAATCACTGTAGTAGAATATGCATGCATGAAAAGTTGACAGTGACACCAAGATTTATCTCGTGGAAACCCAAATGGGAGAAAACCATGGTGTGAGTAGGAACTCACAAAATTTGTACTCTTTTGGAGTATGCCCAGTGAGGAGCCATCCCTATTAGGATATTACAAAGACACTGTTAGGTGCCACTCGGTTAAGAGATTTTGTTTAAGGTCGGTCAATGCCTTTACCCTGTTAAAGATATCTTGATTAAAGGACTTAAGAACATCAATTAAGATGTCACCTGGTTAAGGGATTTTACAAATGGGACCTATTAAAGTCCACTTGGTTAAGGGATTTAAGTTGCAATGGTTAGAAAGCAACATGTGGATGATCTACTGAATTAGCTACTAATAGCTTGATCAGATCACAATGAGAATCACACTCTGTCCACATCGATTGTGTCTGCTCTGCACAACAACGGTTTTCTTCTTACACCTTCATCTCTGCACTCAGCTGGTCCTCTATCCCTCAGCTCTGCACTCTGCTAGTCCTCTGACCCTCATCTTTGCACTGTGTCGGTCATCTGACCCTCGGCTCTGCACTTTTTCGGTCTTTTGTCTCTCGGCTTTGCACTCAGCCAGTCTACCTCAAACACCCTCTACTTTGTTAAATCCTTTTAGCACTTCCTATCACTCTGCTCTTCACTTTGGATCACCTTCTACAAGATCTGGTTTTTGAAAATTTAGTGGTCTATAATTTCTTAATGAACTTACAAATACTTTATACATTTTCTATCGTCACCTTCAGGTGTTCCCTCAATCAAAGCAATCACAGATTTTGAAAGATTTCAAATTCAAACTCCCACTCTTTCTCTGCATGCCCTGCAACAATTCTGCCAAGTGTTGGATGAATTTTGCCACCACATCTCTAAAAAATAGTAACTTCTGGGTCGAGTTCAGTCATTTAAGTGCGAACCAAAAATTCCGCAGGTAATCATGGCTTCATTGCATGATAACTTAAGTTAACCTTACCAACTTGTGATTTGGCATAGACATAAGCTCACCAACTCACCTTTTTCCACTGCAACTGAATAACTGATCACCGCTCTAAGATTTATGGTGATCACCTATCTTTCTTTTGTGATACCGGTGTACCAGTATACCACTGCACTTCTATATTACCGGTTCATCCTTTGATTGTCGGTTTGTTGTGCTAGCATCAAGTCTCTTTCCCTCTTTGCTACTCAGATTCCAGTTTGCATAAAACCTCAAGTCTTCTTGCCTGAGTCATCTTTTGTGACTTCATCAACATCAGAATGACTGATCTTCTTGAATGACAAACCGGTTGGCTTGGTCTATCTTCCCTTGAGTTGATTGAACTTTTGGTCATTTATTTCCAATGTTGTTTCCATGTGTTTGCAAGTCATCACCTTTTCTTACTCTCTACCAATACCACTTCACCGGTTAGTGTTAGACATCAATCATAAATCTTAGCTCATACACTAGTTCTCTGGATTGACCGGTTTTGTCAATGCCAACACCTATATTGGATGGAAAATTAGGGTTTCACAAGTTAAGCCTTGTAAAATAGGAAATAACCTAACTTTTCAAACAAAACATTAAAGGAGGGAAGAACTCAATTTATCCAATGTAAAAGCTGGATTGAATGCAGATCAAGTTCTTTTTCCTTTGTTTAGTTGAAATTGATTTGAATGTATTTGAATGCTAGATCTAGGGTGAATGATAGAGAGCTAACATAAAATTGTGGAAACAACAAGTTAGAGACACATAATGCAAACACATACCTAAGTCTTAGAAGAAGAAATAGAGAAGCACCTATGAAGGCAAATTCAGCCCCAAAGTGCAAGACCGTTTGGCACTGGGCAACTTGGTCTTGGACAAGAATCTTGAATCAAAATTAGAATGTCACTCAGAATTTGTTCCAAGAAATTCATAAAAAAATTCTTGGGGCCGTGTGGCACAAGGAAACCTGGTCCTCTAATTTTTGCCTTTGCAAAAGTCAAAATTGATCATCGTTGTCTCCTTTGTTAGAATCTCTTTGTGGCTAAAGAAGTGAAATAGTGTTGTTGATAGGGGTTTGTTAGGCCAAACCCTAGGTTTGGAATTAACCCTTGAATTGAATTGAAATTGAACCTGTTCAAATACTAAAGTAAATGTTGAATGATATACCTCAGATCTATTGCAATTGATCATGCATGATGATGCAATGTTCTTTATATGTGATCACAAGTGTTGATGTAATAACATGACTTGACATCAAATGAACATGAATGACCTAATTAAGTAAACATGCTTGCATGAAAATTCTAATG
The DNA here is from genome assembly GCF_030272615.1 of Cryptomeria japonica. Classification (NCBI taxonomy): domain Eukaryota; kingdom Viridiplantae; phylum Streptophyta; class Pinopsida; order Cupressales; family Cupressaceae; genus Cryptomeria; species Cryptomeria japonica. The sequence goes on from NC_081407.1 coordinate 33,280,687, forward strand.
TATATTTTCTACTCCATGATTTTTAAAGGATATGGTGGGATGAAATGTTGCCTTGAATGCTTGAGAATGCTTTTGATGATAAATTTTTTGCTAGGAATTCTTAGATGAAAATGAATAGGAAGAATTTTCTTATATAGGGTTCCCAAGGTAATTCACTAATTAGGATGACCTCCAATGGTCAAATTGAGACATCAAGAACTAAAATCACCCAAGAGGAGAATCTCATTGACCCATTCTAGTTCCTATTTAAGGAGGACCATTACACCCTAGGTGCCATGGTCCACCAAAATTAGGGCAAACAAGTGGGGTATCAAAGTACACAGTTCGAGATACAAGTTTAATTCATGGGGCAGATCAATGACATCAAATTTGAGGTAAAAAAGTCAAAAATGGACCAGGGAGAGAGCTAAAATAGGACACATAAAATTAGAGGCACAAAAGGTGGTGTAAATTGTGCAGGGTTAAAATTTATGATGCTACAATTTTCAAATACAAAAAAGAGGTTTCTCTAAGTGGAGAAAAGGGGAAAACGATGTGGGAAAAAACCACCCTCCAAAAGAAAGATATTCAATGCTGCATGAAAAGAACATGAACTACTAAAGAAGGAAGGTAGGACTAAGAAGCCTCCAAATCAATTTCCCAAAAAAATAGGAACATGAAGAACATCCTTTAAAGCACAAAAAAGATATAGACAATTGTCAAACAATAACTGCTATAGTATTGAATAAAGAAACTCCTCTAAAACCAAGATGATAATCAGGATCAAGAAGACAACAATCTACATGAGTGTGCCCAACAACACTAGTCAAATAATCAAATAGAAAAAAAGGCAAAACATTTGGCAATTGAAGGTGCAAATGGCAAATGAATTTTCACCAATGACCCTAATGACATGACTCAACCATGCAATACTAGTAAACTGCTAGTTGAAAGTATAGGTACCAATAATGAAGAACACTTACTTCAATTGGGGGTAATTCATCTCCATAAAATAGGAATCCAAGAGTGTCTTTATGATAAAAGCTCCATCTCATCAAAATATAGCCATTGCATTTGACTATTATATAGGAACTAATACCATATGTGTAGATCACTCCAAAGCAATTCCATGGAAGCATTTAGCACTAAGAGTGACAAGGGAGAGGCATGACAAGTTCACTGAAACTAGGTGTCACCTTGAAGAGTGTGAAGGAGAACAAACATTTGAATGTGCACAAAAAAGTACTTGGAACTGAAAAAGGGTATGAAACAAATGCCCACATTCATGGAACAATAATCTCTAAGATTCGATGTTATCATTGAGGAACACTCACTAGACAAGGGTGTGATAAAAAACAAAAGGCACTACACAACCCCCCATGACACTTTATAATATAGTGCATGTACAAAATAAGACACAACAAAATGTGTTAAATACCCAATAACCATACACAAAAGTGGCACTTTATCTTAGTACATCTACAAACAAAGTGCATGAAAAGGATGCTCAAAATGCTTCAATAGGGAAAAGTGCAAGAAATGCATATAGAACAACTCAAGAGAAGCCATCCAATGCAAATAGAAAATTTTTCAGGAGCCAAAATGACCAAGTAATTAGCCATAAAGTTAAAATAAAAAAGACTAAATAAAAACTGCTTAGGGTAAAATATGGATAAAACAACAACAGATCTCGATAAAGTACTCCAAGAGTTTTCCAATGATATGGAAGTAAAAAAATGGAGTACATTTATGGGTACACGTAGGATTATGGTGGGCCAAATAGGCCCTTAAATGGCAATAAAAATTTAGAAAAATAGAGTTAGGCAACTTGATGTAAAAATTCGAATAAGTTATCAACATTATTTTAAAAATATGTAAGAATAGAATCTACAAAAAATTGAATGCAGTTTCTAAGCTACTAGTTGTTTTCTGAAAATAAAAAATCTATTTGACAAAAATTTGAAATTTCAATGCAGTAGTACTAAAATTTCAAGAAAAAGATAAGAAGTAGGTGTCTGTCTGACCACCTTAACCATAATCAAATCATAATAATTTTTTATAAGATTTTAGATATAAGTAGAAGACTCATGTCTAAATGTGACACATATTATTTTATAATTTTTTAAAGTAAATAATTAATTATGATTTTTTTACTGCCACTTTTTTAAAATATAAAAACTCGTATGTCTAGCCACCTTAACTTGGTCAAAAATTTATGAAATTTAATTTATTTTTTTAATCTTATAATATGCAAAACATAGAATGTGACACATCTTTTGGATTCAAAAAATGTGATACCGTTTGAAAGTAATAATTTTTTTCAGTTAACCTATCAATCAGGAATTTAGTCAGAATTCATTTAGAAAATGAATAATAATTATTTATTAAAGGTAAAATAAGGTAAAATTTATATTGTTGGAAAGATGAGAATGTCCTTATAAACTCCTTTTCATTTCATCAATTTTGACTAAAACAATATTGCCAGCCACCAAGGTGAAGTCTGGAAAAGCAAGGAAAACTCAAAAACATGTTTTTTGTGTTGAATTTCTAGGCTTGGCATGTCCTAGCCAAATCCCAAAGAAATCCCAATCGAAAAATGGAGGGAAAAAATTATGTCAGAAAAAACAGATATCCATTATTAACGAATATCCATTTCTTGACGTCATTGTTGAGATGTCATGTTTTCCAAATCATATACCCATTCAAAACGGATATCTATTTTGGAAACCAAACACACGGATATCTATTTTGAAAAATATTAAAAAAACATATTTTATTAAAATGGGCACAACTTTTATGTTTCATATCAAAATCTTGAATTTTTACAGGTATTGGAAAGTGATTAAGAGCTCTACAATATGGAATAGGTAGTGTTTCTATATTATAATTAATTTAAATTTATCCTTCATTTTTAAAACATCAAAAGCTCACAACTTTTTCATATGAATTCCCTCTTTCATGAATTTTTTGTAACAATCATTTGAAAATACTGAAACACTAAATAAGTATTTAATAATAGAAAATTTAGGAATTTTAATATCTCTCTTTGTTCCTTTCTCTACCTTTGTCTCCTAAGATCTAAACCTATCACTCCACCTATTTGTTGCTCCCTCCCTCTCTTTTGTTCATATTTATACATCTCTCTCTAGATCTATCTCTCTAACTCTCATTGAATCCCTCATTCCTTCTCTCTCTCAAGCTCTACACTTATATTTATACCTCTTCATCACTTCCTCATGTAACTTATTCTCTCTCCCCTAAGATCTATACTAGTCTCTCTACATCTCTTTCCCATCTCTAGCAACATAAATCAAAGGGGAGGAGGAGAAGGCTAGAGCAAAGTATCAACAAAAGGAGAGGGGGATAGAGGTGAGAAGGAGAGGGTAATTGGGGGAAGATAGAATGTGTGTGTGTGTGTGTGTGTGTGTGTGTGTGTGTGTGTGTGTGTGAGAGAGAGAGAGAGAGAGAGAGAGAGAGAGAGAGAGAGAGAGAGAGAGAGGTAATTAGGTGGTAGGAGAAGAAAGGGGGAGAGAGAGGGGGGGGAATGTTTGGGGTGAAGAGAGAGGGGGGGGGAATGTTTGGGGTGAAGAGAGAATGAGACAAAGAGTTGGGTATAATTAGGGGGTAGGAGGAGAGGGGAAGAGGGGAAAGTATCAACAAAGAGATAAGATGGATGGGGAGAGATTTGAAGAGAGAGATAGAGAGAGTAATTAGGGGGTGGGGGAGGGAAGTATCTATAAATGCCTAGGCGGAGAGAGGTGAGAGAGAGAGAGAGGGTAATTGAGAGGAAGAAATAATGAGAGAGAGTTGGGTGTAATTAGTGGATAAGAAGAGAGGGAGAGGGGTAAGTATCAACAAAAGAAGAGAGGGTGATATGTGGAGAGTGGTGAAGAGAGAGATAGAGAGGATAATTAGGGGAGGGGGAGGGGGTGAGGGAAATATCAATAAAGAGATAGAGAGAGAAGGTAATTAGGGGTATCTCTCCCCATCTCTTCCCTCTCTTCCTTTGTTGATACTTCCCCCTCCCCCCCCCTCCCTCTCTATCTGCCTTTGTTGATACTTCCCTCTCCCCCCTCTCCCCCCCCCCCCCCCCCTAATTACCTTCTCTTTGGACCTCTCTCTTTGAACCTCTCTCCCTTTGTTGATACTTTCCCCTCTTCCCCCTCCTCCTACCCACTAACTACCTCCAAATATCTCTCTAATTATCTTCCCCAATTGTTGTCTCTCTCTCACACCTATCCCTCCCTCTAAATTTACCCCAAATCTCTCTCATTCTCTCCCCCCCCCCCCCCCCCATCTCTCTCTCTCCCCCCGTCTCCCACCTCTCCCCCTTAAAAAAATTATTTTTGTAAAAGAGTGTTTCACTAGTAAATTTATTGAAGCTCTAATTGAAATATTACATTACAATACATATAGACTTGAAATAAGTGTGAAGAGAATATGAAGATTAGACAAATATTAGTGTATTATATATATAGATTTTTTTTTTAATGGAGTTGGAGCGAATTAGATATCTTTCTTTTGAAAATAAAGTAATTGTGTCATCTAGCCTTGTGTTGTTCTAGGGTGTCAAATTTTTAGCTCAAGATTAATTTTTTGTGTCTCTCATTTATGTAAAATCTAGAGAAGGTACTATTATTAATAAAATCCGAGTCTCCATAATCTATTTTTTTTCTTATGGTTCAATATTTTTGGAGATAAGAATATATCTCTAAGGATACATTTTATTGTTTGTCATTATGTTTTGATTAGTTAATTACTAGTCATTATAGAATGTTTCTAAATATTTTTTTAAAAATATATTATATAGCTTATCAATATTATTGACTAATTATATTTTATTAAAGTATGCTTGGTCATGTGGATTTTCTAGTTGAATTGGAAGTGCATTTGGATGAAATTATAACTAGACTAATGAGATTCTAAAATGCATGTTTATTATTTATCTAAATCAATTCATATATTCCAATGGGCCTATTAAATTTCAAAGTCTATCACCAATAGATTAAGGCACTAGTCTCTTAGTGGTTATGAACTCTACAACATCTTATGATAACCTAGGCTTACTAGTAATCTCCAAAGGATTATGTATTTCTATATTTTTTAGGTTTGTGTGTGTATAACTCTTATTTTAATCTTTAGTTGCATATATAATATGTTATAATCTACTTTATAAAGAGGCTTTTAGGTTTGTAATATTATAAAACTAATAAAAGTACATATAATGTCAAATATTTTATATATTCTTATGCATAGGGTTAGCTAAGTTGAATGGTTTTATATTATTTTATATATTTTTAAATATTCTTTTATTTAAGACGGTAGGACTGCCCTCTTTCATTCCATATACTTGACAAATATGTAGGAAAATTACCCACTCTTGATAGTTTTTTCTTTTTTATATTGAATCAAGCAAATGCATAAGATACAAAGAAAGATAAAACTATTTCAAAAAATAAATAATAATAGCTCTAAGTGAGCAACAAAATTACAAACACAACTAAACAATATTGTAACTTACATATACAAATAGTATCATAGTGTATCGGCCTAGAAAAAATAAACAACTAAACAAAAAAAAGCCTATAAAAACTCCTTATAATTGACCCACAAATATTTGCAATTTGGTCATAAGCCTTACTTTATTAACTTAAACCAACCTAAGTCCCCAAGTTTGAGTTCTCAAGTGCATTCTCTAGGATTATAGATTTTAATGTCAATCACCAACACATTGATCAAAAGAGATTATTCACTCAAAGAGGGATACTATAATTTTTAATTTACTTTTATGATTTCCAAAAATCTTCCCTCTCTTTAGTTTATTTTTAATGTATATTCTCTATATTTTTTTTATTGGACTAAATTTGAGAAGAAAGGGTCATAATAAATACCTTGAAAAAATAATTGGTGTAGACACCTAAAATTGTCCATAAAATACTATATCTATAATTTAATTAATGAGATCAAGTGAAGAGAAAAAATTAAATAAATAATAATTATTTATTTAATTAAAGGTTGGGATAGGAATGAGGTAAAAGATGGAATCAATTAAATAAATAACAAATATTTATTTAATTAATTGTTTATGATAGCCTAAAATTAGGTGTGGCTAGCTATGGAGAATTGAGGCTATCCATTTGGAATACCCAACCATACCTATTTTTATTCTATCCTAAGCCATTAATTAAATAAATATTTATTATTTATTTAATTTATTGCATCTTTTATCTCATTCCTATCCCAACCTTTAATTTTTTTCCTTCACTTGATCCCATTCAATAAATATTTATTATATATTTAATTAATTTCACAATTCACCTTTAGTCATCTATCCTTGTCCATTCAATCGTGGCCTTCAACTTGTTCACATGGATCATATTCTACATTTGTAGTCATGTGACAAGTGTCTCACCTTATATCTTCACATCTAACTAAGCCTTATATAGATTCATTGAACTTGCACATTTCTCAAAAGTCAAACTAACTTTTGATCTTATCTATCCATTTCAAACTAAACCTCTTAATCCTATACATTCACAAAAGGATGTTGCCCTAATGCACCTTCTAATCCTATCTCCTGGATCCATTATGAGACATTTGTCACATGACCACTTTGATCCTAACCCTAACCTTCATTCCTTCTTAGTCATACATTTTTTCTTAATATGAGCCCTTTAATTAGACTAGCTTTATAATCATGCAAATCATACTTAGTCATGTAAATATTCTAGAATGTTTTAAAGTAGAGTTGTGTACGTTGTAGTGTTCAAAAGTAAAGTGCTCCTAGATTGCATCTTGTCTTATACACACATGTTTTGTAAATAGAAATTGGATATAAATGAATGTACATTAAATGCAGTTAAACATCAAAACATATACAAAATGTTAATCAAATCAACTCATACTTAATATAAAATAGATTCAAAAACCAAAAAAAATTGAATTCATTTTTTTTATTTTCTAGATCATGATCAGTTTCATCTAATGCAAGATTACTCTCACCTTGAGAGAATGCCCTAAGATTAGAAAGTGCTAATATCAAAGTGATATATGAATATAAGAATATATGCAGATATAAATATAACAGAAGACTAGTTATAACAAACACATCAAAATGACTCCATATGTAAATTAAAATAGGTTTAGTATCTATGGATAAATATAAATATAAATATAAATAAATTTTATTAAGGTATTGCATGGAATGGGTCCAAAACAAAATGGAAATCGCCATTGGAAATTCCACCATCACAAGGATCTATGCTATTTATTTAATCAAGGCGTTCTATCATTGTTCATGTGATAAAGTACAGCAATCTTATATTAAATATTTTAAATAGAGGTAAAGTAATTTAATGAACTAGCGTATATTATTAAATATTGTATGCCGTGGAACTTCTCGAGGCATTTTAAGGTCTTCTATATATATAATGGATGTCCCATGTAACAATCACTTGTGCTCATTTTTTGCACGAAGAAATTGTGTTTTGATTGCTTCCTATAGCCATGGCTTCTGCAAAAGTTTTCTGGACATATTGGTTTCTGCATTTTATGCAGTTTATGGTTTTGACACTAGCAGTTGACATGAATAACATGACCGTTGAAGATTATGTCAGTTACATCAATCCTCCGTCTGTGCACAAGTACCAGGTCATATACCCTTTTCATTAGTTCTGTATTTAGATTCATATTTGGTTGTTTCTTAGCAGCTTAATAGATGAAAGCTAATAGATGAAAGTTAGTAACAATACTGTTTTTGGATTACCAGTTTTTGTGCATCAATATTTTGAATCATATTCTGTGATCTATCATCAGAATGATAGAGTCAAAAGAAGGAAAAAAAATCAAGATGGTTTGTTTTTTAAATTCTTTTTGATTCTAGATCATCCTATGATGGATCATGGAGTGTCATCTGAAACATTAATGAACAAAAATTCCAACACAATCTAATCCATAAACACCCTTATTAACTATACTAGTAAAAATCTCTTATAATTAATTTCATGCCTTCTTCATTAGTTCTGTATTTGCATTCATATTTGGTTGTTTCTTAACAGCTTACTAGCAAGGTTAGCTCATAATGCAATGTTCATTAGCTGAAATGCAAGCTAATAGATCCATTTTCCCAGTCATTTAATGGTAAATGTAGATACAGACTAAAAACATGTCAATCATATGTATTTTATTTTCTCTTCCAGCATGAAAATGGAGACAGCATACTCTGTGTAATGCATGAAGATCAGATATCCCTCCTTCCAGCTGGCAAAAATAAGGTGAGATTGTGTATTCTTTGGTTCTTTAGGTTGTATATTATTTGTTAAAAACTAATTATATTTGAATTCAAGAGGATCAGTAACTCAGTGATAGAACATTTCAATAATAAATGGGAGATCCGATACCTTCATTTGGTATGAGAACCAAGATTTTGAAGAACATGGTGTTTGTGATTGCAGACCAATTGGAGAAAGATGGGGATGAATGAAAATCTCAAACACTTCAAGGGTTGCCCAGAAGGAACAATCCATGTGAGGGAAATAAAGCATAAGCATGTTGAAAGAAGTGGATCTGTGGCTCGGTTCATAGGAATAAAGAATGCTTGGGAATATATGTGGGAAACAGAGGTGCCATTGTCTGGGACACTTTTTTCCCTTTTTCATAAATAAGCAATAGATCATCTTTAGTATTTTATATGTATTGCAACTTTTCTGAGGAATGGCTATAAATGTGTTAGTTTTCTTAAATACTTTTGTACTGCAGTATGCCATGGCAAGCCTCCTCTTTGGTGAAGGTGGGATTGAGAAAGCTACAGGTGTTATGAATGTGTGGCAACCACCTTTGAGTCCCTCTGGCACTGATGTTCTAAGTCGTGGTCTCATAAGGATTGGTGTAGAAAATGCTGAAAAAATAGTCCAGACAATAGAGGCTGGTTGGATAGTAAGTGATGACTTTTCCTTTCAAACTTCAGTTTGGCCCAATACAAAATTATCTTTATCTTTAGAGACTCTGAATTTTGCAGTAAGACTATCATGGTTTCTTGTTTAGGTTTCCCAAATTTTGTATGGAGATCAGAAATCAAGATTCTTTATACGCTGGACGGTAAGATGTGTTCTTGGCACTAATCAATATTTAAGATAGGAAATTCATATGCCATGGATGCTGATGTGGAATTCTTGTTGTATAGGCTGATGGCTTCCAGAAGACAGGTTGTTATGACCAAAAATGTCCAGGGTTTGTTTTGGCGAAAAATGCTCCATTATATCCTGGTGAAGCATTTAAAGAAGTATCTATATATGGAAACAAAGAAAAGCAGGTTGAACTAGGCATAGCTATACAATATGTAAGTAAAACGTTTATAAGTAGAGCTAAATCCAATTACTCTTTGAAGAGCATTTATAGACTAGTCAATATTTTTTTAGGTTGAAATTTTAAATGCTGGTTTACAGTTTAGGGTTTAGGGTTTAAAAGAGTATGTTCTAAGTTTTGATTTGTTTAGGTGATAGATATAAAATTATTGATTATTTTAGTAGGACCCTGTCAGTATGATATTAGATGAACTATCTAAACAAATCAAAATAAAGAATATACTATTTAAACTAAAATATTTCTTATCTCTTCTTTCTCTTAAGAAAAGAAAATCGAAAATTTTTGAAGCATTCTTTCCATATTTGAGAGCAGGATATTGAGAGGTGGTTTATACAGTTTGTAAGCTCCAAAAATCTTGGATATTATGAAGGTTATGAAACTGAAATGTGGTCTGTGATTAATGTATTTTTTTGCAGGAAGCAAGAAATCCTCCTGCATGGGTGGTATATGTTGGGTCCAAAGAAGTGGGTTACTTGCCTGCAAATTTAGTACCAGACATTCTGCCAAAGATCAATACAGTGAAATGGGGAGGTGAAGTTATGGTTGTGGCAAATTTCCCACAGTCCAAATTAGATATGGGTAGTGGAAGATTTCCTGAGGGGGGCTATCCAAATGCAGCATATGTCAGAGATATGGATGTATTTAAGGCTGGTGGTAAGAGAATGTATGGAGGAAGCTTTCAGTATATGCAGAGTCGTCCATATTGTTATAGAGTGGGGGATAAGGATGGCCCCTCCACATGGGGCACTCACATCTTTTATGGGGGTCCAGGAGGTGATGAAACTCTCTGCAGAACAGTCCAACCTCCACCATTCCCAGGAAGAGTTTGATATGTTCTCAGCACCAAATGCAGAATGTTTCCCTTTTTCATAAATAGAAAATGGTATTATGTTTACACTTATATCGTTTGTTTGAAAAGAAGTGCCTTTACTTTGATTAAATTTGGATCGGTTGTTCCTCTTTGTGTTCCTTCGGTCCTCTAATTTTAATCTTGGTCATTTTTATACAAATGTGAGAAAATCTGAAATGGTTTAGAGTAAAATGTCTTAGTTGATGATTTCGCTCTATTATAATTTTCTTCTATATAGTTAGATTTCAAGAACATTCTCTCCCCAAGAAATTTACACAAGTTCTTATCCCACATTAATAGAAATAAAGTCTATAAAAACATTGTGCAAGTGTTTTTTTCAATATTAATGATTAGAAATTTATATAATGGGTTAATAAAACAATTAATTCTAAAGTTCAGGAATGTTTTTATAAAGATATTATTTTTAAATCTTTAAATTAATTCATATAATTTATTTGTAATTTTGAAATTAGACTCCTTTTTCTAATCTTATTATTCATTTACATATACCCTATACAATTAGCCCTATCATAGCCATTTACACAAAAACTATCTTATACATTTGTCTCTTCCACCAATTTGTTACACTTATTTAGATAACTATCTCTAATTATGCTTGTGTAAAGATATTATTTTAAAATGTTAGTTTCAAATTAATTAAATTAATTAATATAATATACATACAGACACTTATCCCTACCCTAGCCATTTGTGCACACTACTTATACATTTGTCTCTTCCACCAAAATCATTTTGATTTGACCATATGGCATTTTGGCAGAAATCTACAGGGTTGCTAACTTATTCCTTTCAAATCTAAATTTGGATGACTAACCCCTTTATCCTTCTATCTTGATTTGACTCAACGCAATCTTAGGATAATTTGATGCTATATAATATTCCTTAAAGATATTCAATGCATTCATTTTAATAACTTCCTTGTTCATTGAATAAAATTGAAGATATCATAAGGCAATTATTCTAGGGAGCAATTAAAACAACACATTAGATATGGTGCAACTAAAAGAGTAAACAATCCACTTGGTTAAAAAGTTGTCTATTACAATCAATATTGCTCAATTTCCGAGGATTTATCTAAGGTGACATCTCCTTATGAAAAGAAAAATCTTGTAAGATATTTTTAAATATCACTAGTTCCGAAAAAAAATTTAAGAAAAAAAAACATGAAACAAACCTAGATTAACCACCAAATAAACATGGAATTCTTTTAATTTTAGTAAAATTGTTTAGTCATACACATCTTAAGCTTCTTGTTAGTATTTTACATATCATTAATATTTTTATATTCACTTTTTTTAAAGATTGCATATTATTTTTAGATCTATCCTTGACATTTACATCATTGCTTCATTTGTATACTTTTTTATATTAGAGATTGTATGTTTTGTTGTGAAATATTTTTCACAACACCATCCCCATCCTTGTCTACCACATTAGAGTTTCCTTTTTAGGTACGATATACCATTTACATTTCAAATTTTCCAATCTACCTAGAAGTAGTATTGCTTAAACCTTAAAAATTCTATTTCAATGCTCATAATGAGAACAATGAGGAATATGATCACAAAGTCCATTTAGATAAAAATGATATGCAATGTCTTCCTCTACCCTAGATACATCATTTAAAAAAAATAGATAAAGTAGAAACAAGATTTGAAGTAACACCTAGGAGGATAGTGATAAGCTTATGAATGTTAAATGCACGTTGAGGTATGTGTACAAAGATGGGTACTAAAAAAGTTGCCAAAACATATTTTGGTGGAAAAATGAAATATATTACACTTGTTGTAAAAACATAATTTGGTCACATTATAATGTGAGTGTAGTAAGATTCAATCACTTATGAGTGTGAACATGTTTAAGTTTGGTTAATATAAACCTAAACACTCTCATGTGTTATCACATGAGCACATTATGACTATTATAAAAAAAAAGAAATAAATTGCATCCAATGTTCTCAACTAGCATCAATATTTATACTCAAAAAAATTACTTTGTTCTTCTCATATTCAATGGGAAAATTACAATGTACTTTTAGACCATAAGGTAAATTATAAATCATATAAATATAAATACTAAATTGATATTAAAGTCAACTATTTTCACAAACCCTCAATTTCCATAATCCACAAGTAGTAAAATTTTGAGGCACTCAACCTCCCAATCATGAAGTGTATGCTTCCTTAGTGGTCTTCAACAAAACAACTCTTGACCCTACACAAAGTAGCTAGCAATCTAGAACCAATGAGAGGAATGGAATTTGATGCAACATAATATATCTAACATACATTTTACATAATAAAAATGAAAATATCCTAATATCATGATATGAAAGAGGTATAAATAACAATAATATAGTAGAAATAGTAGTGATTCCAAATTTTGACCAAAGCATCTTTTAATCCAACTATAGACGGGGTGATTTCAAATATAAACCAACCATTCTTTGTTTCTCCATATTTAGAACCCGTCCTTATTATGGCTAATCTAAATAAAAGAAATTAATTTGCCAAAATTTACATTCCATAACCTTAAAACAAACTTCCCCCTTTTCTAATTCCATTTTATTTACCAAGATGATTGTTTAATCGTTATTGAGGGCTATCCTTGATTTGAATGAGCTTTCAAATGGATTTTGGCGTAGCTAGGTGTTCTTCTAGCTAGGGTCATTTGGCCTAGGCTTTTCTCTACTCTTGTTCATGGTCTATGTGGTGGGTGTTTAGGGTGTTTTCAGAATCATAAGGGATTGTGCATTGGTTTGGGGTTTTTTTGCAGCATCTTTGATGTTGTTTGGGGTCAGGTTTTTATGTTGTGGCTTTGGTTGCGGGTTTGGTGCTCAAGTTGGAGCATTTTAGGGTGGATTTTTGTGGGTTTTCTCTGTTGTGAGAGGGCTTTGGTTGTACACTTATTAGCTATAGGTTTCTTGATAAGGTTTGTGGGTAAGGCTCTTTGTGCCTTTCTTTTCTTTGGGAGGGCTTGCATGTATATGCATGTTGGATCTGTTGGCATATGTGCAAAGTTTGACGACATGATAGGATTGTATGTTGTCATTGATGTCAATATGCTGAAGTATGAACCGGTATATTGAAGTAAGCAAACTGGCAAGAGAATCAGTATGATGGTATGAAGTGAACTGGGATGATGGTATGAATCGGTATATACAAAAAGGTGAACCGGTATGTTGGAATGTGAACTGGTACATGCAAAATTTGTATCGGGGTTTCATTTGATATGACTACCAGTTGGTAGTCTCAGCTTCAAGGTTTCTGGTTGATGTATTCCAAGTCTGTGTGATTTGACCGACGACATCCTGTGATGAGTTAGCATTGAAATAAAGATTAGATCGTGCTACCACGTCAACCTTGTGCGCGTGAAGAATCTCCTTGAGGATCTTGCATGAAGAAGATTGATTCTATCTACATCGGGAATGTGCAAAATCTTAGCAAACAGTGGAGAGCGCGTGATGGGTTATCAGCTTCCAGAAGTGGTGAAGAATGAACGATGGAGAACGTCTTGAGATTTTTTCAAGATTGTTTTACTCTATGTAATGTGTTTGAATGGTCAGGATTGGACCGACTGTATTGTTAACCTAGATGCTTAGGGTTTTAGGTTTTGGCTACCAACCTAATTGTTATCTATAAGGTCGATGATGATTCTCATTTGAAGTTGTTGGCAAATGAATGTGTGTGAAGTGATTCTTGCCAGACTGGAGAAGTGAGCAAAGATTTCCAGATGTAAAGGAACTGAAGTGGACATGCCTTGGCATTAAGTGTTGTTATTAGATCAGTGTATTACCTGTTGACTTCTAACCATTTCAGCAGATGGAAAATCCCTTTACTGGGTAGCTTTAATAGGCTTTTTGTAAATCCTTTAACAAGGTGACTCAAAATCATTGATTTATTTAAATCCTTTGACAAGGTAACCTTTAACAAGGTTTTAACCTCTAACTAGGTATTTAGCCATCCCTTAACCAGGTGGTCCCTAGCAGGATCGGTTCCTAGAAGAACCTATTGTAAAGTCTTTAATCAGACTAGGCTCCTAACAGAGCGAACTTCAAAAGAGTTCAAGAACAACTTGTGGGTATTCCTCCCCATCGTGGTTTTTTCCAGTTGGGTTTCCAAGTGAAAAATCATTGTGTTATGTGTGATTCTTTTTCATGTGATGTTTTAGTGTTTTCTGTTAAGCGGTAATGCAAGCTGATCCAATGGTGATTGTATTTCTGATGTTTTACTCGCTTAAGCATATGGGTGAAGTTGAGATGAGATATTAGTTTTTGAGAAGATCTAGATGTTACCGGTTTATGTCTTTCACAGTCATACTGTGTTTTACTGATAGTGCCTTGATTTATATCGATGATACTCTTTGCCAGTTAGTGTAGTCTTTACAGTTTAAATTGTTTAAGAAGTTTTTTTTTGTCTATAATGATTCACCCCCCCCCTCTCAGTATCTATTGGGTATTTAATGTTCATCATTATTCATCAATTGGTATCAGAGCATCCTCCAGGTCCTCTATATTATAAGCTTAACCACTTGAGGATAAGATCTTATTCTAATGATGAAGAGGGAAGGTCCTAAGTTCAACAGAGATACCTTTAAGATATGGAAGGACAAAATGAAGATATACATTAAAAGCATGGGTGCTCAACACTGAAACTATGTTGAGAATACTTATGTTGTCCCTACCGCTACTCTCACCGATGATCAAAGAAGAGAAATTTAGGAGAATGGGAAAGTCATGGAAGCTCTTATCAGTAGTCTATCTGATATTGAGTTTGTAGATGTCTAGGATAAAGACAATCCCAAAGATGTATGGGATACTCTGAAGTCTATCTATGATGGTGATGAGCATGTGAAGCAAGCTAAGGAAGAAAGCCTTAGAGGAAAATTTGAAGACATGCGGATGGTTGAAGGAGAGACCATTCAACAATATGGAATAAGGATTAAAAATGTTGTTGGAGACATCAAGAGTGCAGGAGGTACAATGAATGATTCCACCATTGTTAGCAAAGTTTTGATATCCTTATTACCGGTCTATGCAATAAGGGTTGCCGCTATTCAGGAGTTGAGATCTATTGAAAAGACAAAAATATCCCTTGACTCCATCATTGCTAAGTTGGTTGCATATGAGCTAAATAGCTATGATGGCAGTGTTCAGAAGACTGATTCAGCCTTTAGAGCATTTGCTTCATTATCCAGAAAGGGAAAAGAGGTTGGTACCAGTTGTGAACCCAGACAAAGAAGGGATATGGATGATGAGGAGATCCTGATGGAATTTGAAGCTCTTCTTGCCAAGAGACTTCCTAAGGGAACTGGACAATACAGAGGTAAGCTCCCTTTGAAATGTTTTTCTTGCAATAGGATAGGACACATTGTTGTCAACTATCCCAACAGTGATAATAAGGACAAATCATAGAAGTTTAAAAAATTCAAAGGAGGAAATAGGAGAAATTGTCTTGTTGTAGTCAATGAAGGTGTCACTGATGACGAATCAAAAGATGAAGAAAGCAAAGACATAGTGTTTGTAGCCGTTAAGGAAGATGTGTCAAACAAGAAGGCTCTTGTCTCCTACTTTGATAATTCTAATGAGTGGATTATTGATAGTGGATGTTCTCACCACATGACTCGTGATCGGAGAAAGTTTCTGTCTCTGGAAGAGTATGATGGAGGTGTAGTCCGATTTGGTAATGATGCACCATGTATGGTAAAAGACAAAGGGTCCATCTCTCTAAATGGAAAAAGTACTGTTGATAATGTGTATTGGGTAGAAGGTCTCAGGCATAACCTTTTGAGTGTTGCCCAGCTGAATGATAAAGGACTCACTCTGGAATTCAAAGATGGAGTGTGCAAAATAAAAGGAAAGAGTGGTGAACTGTTGGCCACCGGTATGCAGACCAAAGGTAACTTATTTCAGTTAAATACAAATATCACTCAATGTCTATTGGCTAAGTTTGATGACAGTTGGATATGGAATAGGAGACTCTGCCATGTAAATTTTGATAATATTTTGAAGGCTAGTAAGATCAAGGCAGTTAGAGGATTGCCTGTGTTGAACAAACCGGAGAATCCTTTGTGCAGAGAATGTCAATTGGGGAAAATGTCTTCCTCAACCTTCAAAGGTAAATCTTTCACAGCAGATAATTTACTTGATCTTGTGCATACTGATTTGTGTGGTCCTATGAAAACTAGGAGTGTTTAGGGAGATAGGTACTTTATGATTCTTACTGATGATTGCTCTAGAATGATGTGGGTCACATTCTTGAAAGACAAGTCTGAAGCTTCTAGAAAGTTTAAAGCCTTCAGAGCACTAGTTGAAAAGGAAAGTGGTAAGAGGATTAAATGCCTTAGAACCGACCAAGGAGGAGAGTTCACTTCTGGAGAATACAATAAGTACTGCAAAGAGAACGACATCAAGAGGCAACTGTCTGCCCCCCAGACTCCAGAGTAGAATGGCCTAGTAGAAATAAACAACCGGATTGTAGTTGAAGCAGCCAGAATGATGTTGATTCAAGGGAAGGTTGCTCACACTTTTTGGAGAGAAGTGGTGAGTACTGCAGTCTACACTATGAACTGGGTACTCATCAAGAAAGGTAAGGATAAAACTCCTTATGAGTATTGTACTGGTAAGACTCCAATAGTAAGCTACTTTAGAGTGTTTGGTAGCAAGTGTTACATCAAGAGAAGTGAATACCAGAGCAAGTTTGATGCAAAGTGTGATGAGGGAATATTTCTAGGGTATTCCACCAAGAGCAAAGCTCTAAAGTTTTTTAACAATAGGACTTAGAGAATTGTTGAAAGTATCAATGTTAGAGTTGATGAAACCTCTGAGAAACCTGAGGAAACCAACAATGAGCGAGCAGTAGATGAATCAGATGTAAACTTTTGGGAACCAGTTGCAAAACAACCAAGTACAAGTAACACTGCTCCTACACCAGTAGATGAAGATGAAGATGAGGATGAAGAAGAAAAGCAAGAGGAATCAACCAAGATCATTCCTAGGTATGTAAAGCTGCATCATGATCCAAATCATATCATAGGAGATAAGGATGCAGGAATTCTTACAAGAAGGAAGGTCAGAGAAAATTCTTGCACGATTTCTGAATTTGAGCCCAAAACATTTAAAAAGCCACACAAAGATGAAGACTGGATTAAGGCTATGGAAGAGGAACTTGACCAGATAGAAAAGAATGGTACATGATCTTTGGTACCCAAACCTAAGCACAAAAATGTTATTGGCACCAAATGGGTTTTTAGAAATAAGCTGAATGAAGATGGCACAGTGGTAAGAAAAAAAGCAAGATTGGTAGGTAAGGGATATGCTCAAGAACAAGGAGAAGACTATGGAGAGACCTTTGCTCTAGTAGTTAGATTGGAAGGAGTTAGAATGCTACTTGCATATGCAACCTTCAAGGGATTCAAAGTGTATCAGGTGGATGTGAAATCTACATTCTTGAATGGAATACTTGAAGAAGAAGTGTATATAGAGCAACCAGATGGGTTTGACCTATTAGAAGACAGTGATATGGTGTGTAGGCTACATAAAGCCTTGTATGGATTAAAGCAAGCACCTAGAGCATGATATGAACGTTTACACTCCCATCTTGTGAAGATTGGATTTAAAAGAACAAGTGAAGACAAAAATATCTATCTGAAGTCAGAAGGAGATCAGATTCTGATCTGTGAAGTGTTTGTTGATGACATAATTATTGGTGGAAATGACAAGATGAGCCATGCATTTGTAGGTGAAATGAAGAAGGAATTTGAGATGTCACTAATCAGAGAGATTAAGTTCTTCATTGGAATACAGATTTAACAAATGAAAGATGGTATCTTTATCACTCAGTCCAAGTATGTCAAAGAGGTGTTGAAGACCTTTGGCATGGAAGACAACAAACCGGTTGGTACACCTATGATGACCGGTTGTAATTGTCAAAAGAAGATGACTCAGCATTGGTGAATGAGAAGGAATATCGGTCAATGATTGGTAAGTTGCACTATATAGTACACAACAGACTGGACATAGTACATGCAATGGGCATTGTTGCACATTTTCAGAAAATTCAAAGAGAATCCCACTTGGTAGAAGTCAAGCGGATTCTTAGATATCTGAAGGGAACTATAGATTATGGATTGTGATATCCATACAATAATGATTTCAATCTCAAAGTATTTATTGATGCTAATTGGGCTAGTAATATGGACGCCTAGAAGAGCACAACCGGTGGTGCATTCTTTCTCAGTGGTAGACTAGTCTCATGGATGAGAAAAAAGAAGAGTTGTATCTTTGAGTCCACAGCAGAAGCAGAATATGTAGCAGCATTTATGAACTGTACTAAGACAATTTGGATGAAGCATGTATTAAGTGGTTTCAAAGTCCCTGTATCTGAACCGGTGAGTATATTTTGTGATAACACAAGTGCAATTAATATTTCCAAGAATCTGGTATTGCATGTTAGAACCAAGCACTTTGAGCTCAAGTATCATTTCTTGAGGGAGAAAGTTCAGAACAAAGAGGTTGTATTGGAACATGTTTCCAGTAAGGAGCAGTTAGTAGATATTTTCACCAAGCCTCTACCAAAGGCTACATTTACCTATTTAAGAGGTGAATTAGGGGAGCTGCCCCTTCAAGAGGTCAACTAAAGGTATGTGCTCCACATCAGTCAGGTATTGCATTGTTAAATCTTTTCAGGATTAATGTGTTGAAGGATGCTATTGCTCAAGGGGAGAAACATAAGTGAACTTGGATGCTTGTGCCTCCACTTTGGCATTGTTGTCAAAGGGGGAGAAGATGTGAAACAAAGAAGATATCTGTAGTATTGAAGACATATTATATGGAAGAAGATGTAGAGATATCTTTGTGTATTGCCATCAATGCCAAAGGGGGAGATGGTTGGCATATGTGCAAAGTTTGATGACATGATAGGATTGTATGTTGTCATTGATGTCAATATGCTGAAGTATGAACCAGTATATTGAAGTAAGCAAACTGGAAAGAGAATCGGTATGATGGTATGAAGTGAACTGGTATGATGGTATGAACCAGTATATGTGAAAAGGTGAACCAATATATTGGAATGTGAACTGGTATATGCAAAGTTTGTATCGGGGTTTCATTTGATATGACTACTGGTTGGTAGTCTCAGCTTCAGGGTTTCAGGTTGATGTATTCCAAGTCTCTGTGATTCAACCGAGGACATCCTATGATGAGTTAGCATTGAAATGAAGATTAGATCGTGGTACCACGTCAGCATTGTGTGCGTGAAGAATCTCCTTGAGGATCTTGCATGAAGAAGATTGATTTTGTCTACCTCGGGAATGTGCAAAATCTTAGTAAATGGTGGAGAGCGTGTGATGGGTTATCGGCTTCTAGAAGCGGTGAAGAAGGAACGATGGAGAACGTCTTGAGATTTGTTCAAGATTGTTTTACACTATGTAATGTGTTTGAACGGTCAGGATTGGACCGACTGTATTGTTAACCTAGAGGCTTAGGATTTTAGATTTTTGCTACCGACCTAATTGTTATCTATAAGGTCAATGATTATTCTCATTTGAAGTTGTTGGCAAATGAATGTGTGTGAAGTGATTCTTTCCAGAACAGAGAAGTGAGTAGAGATTTACAAAGTATGATTGCATATGTAAAGGAACTAAAGCAGATCTACCTTGGCATTAAGTGTTGTTATCAAATCAATGTATTACCTGTTGACTTCTAACCATTTCAGCAGATGGAAAATCCCTTTACTGGGTAGCTTTAATAGGATTTTTGTAAATCCTTTAACAGGGTGACTCAAAATCATTGAGTTCTTTAAATCCTCTCACAAGGTAACCTTTAACAGGGTTTTAATCTCTAATCGGGTATTTAGCCATCCCTTAACTGGGTGATCCCTAGAAGGATCAGTTCCTAGCAGAACCTGTTGTAAAGTCTTTAATCGGACTAGGCTCCTAATAGAGTGAACTTCAGAAGAGTTCAAGAACAACTTTTGGGTATTCATCCCCACCATGGTTTTTCCCAGTTGGGTTTGCACGTGAAAAATCAGTGTGTTATGTGTGATGCTTTTTCATGTGATGTTTTAGTGTTTTCTGTTAAGCGGTAATGCAAGTTGATCCAATGGTCATTGTATTTCTGATGTTTTACTTGGTTAAGCATATGGGTGAAGTTGAGATGAGATATTAGGTTTTGAGAAGATCTAGATGTTACCGGTTTATGTCTTTCACAGTCATACTATGTTTTACCGGTAGTGCCTTGATTTAGATCGGTAATACTATTTACCAGTTAGTGTAGTCTTTGCAGTTTAAATTTTTTAAGAAGTTTTTTTTTGTTTATACTGATTCACCCCCCCTCTTAGTATCTATTGGGTATTTACTATTCATCATTATTCATCAGGATCTTCATCGGTGCAAGATACTCCCTTTAGAGATATGTTGGTAAGGAAACACCATCCCTCATCATGTAAGAAAATATGAGATTGGAGTGAAGAACATTGGTTTTGGGACTTGAGTGCTTCTTAGAATGGTGGTTTTCAACCTTAGAGGGTGAATGGTTTTCTTTGCAAAAAGTGAACATGGGTTAGTGCTTGTGATCCAACCTGATACCATGGAGGAGGATGTTGACTCTTTGACCAATCACTCTTTGATTTAAAAATTAATGGTTATATGGGTTTCATTACCGTTTCTAGAATCATGGCCTCATCGCACATAGAACCTAAAGAGTGAAATGGAGGTGATGTTGACTACCAATTACTAAGTGGTCTTTTCATGCATTTCAGATAGAAAAAAGACTTTTAAAGGTAGGCCATATTTCTACAATCAAGTTGGATTTTTCTACAATCAAATTGGGTTGTTAATTAAGTCATGGCATGGTGGGCTCAACCCCCATGGAGGAACTCCCTTCATGGGATTCAATTTAGGTATACCTTTTGCAGTTCCTGTTGGAATTCTAGACATGATATTTTTCACTTAGTTGCATTGTTTCTTAGAAAACCAATGGGCCCTTCACAAAAAACTATGGATACAAGGTAATTAATTATTCTCATGTTTGTATTGAAAATTATTTGTAAGCCTTTACTAGATTCTATGGAAACCCAACTGGGATCCACCTCTTGGATCCAACAACACAATTATGAAACTTTTCCATTTTGGTGTTGGACTTGCATGAATGTTGGGAAAATCAGGCATCTCTGAAGAGAAATCTAAGATCAATACGCACATCCAACATCCAACACAAATGCTCACTACTATGTCATAAAGTGGAATCAACCAGATTATTTTCCACATTAACCCTTACAAGAAAGTGATTGCAATTTAAGATCTTGCGAGATGGAACCACAGTTTCAACAACATATATACAATTAGACTCAACAACACATAATCATAAAATAGAAGAATAGAACATAGATTTACCATGGAGGAAACCCTTTCGGGTAAAAAACCCCACACTCCACAACTAGAGAATCATTGTATTATTTAGTAACAAAAATCGTTACAGTACAATCTCAAAATTGTTTTGGCCTTAGTTTCCAAAAGAGGGAAAGCTAGTGCTATATATATATATATATACAAATTTGAGGAAATTAATGCTATAATTAAGTTCTCAAATTTACCACCTCTAACCCTTCTAATGCTACACTATAGTCATATTATTGACTAAGCCTACATGTGGCTCTTAATAATCTACAAGGTTGACACATATAGAGTCCAACTTGATTCTACTATGAATCACTTAATAATTTGCTAAGTCAACACAACCGAGTTGCAAAGTCCTACTTGGAGACAACTTCCTAAATATAGCCAGTACAACTCACACAACTACATGTATGACACATACAAGAGAAAAGTCCTAATTGAAGACAACTTGTATAACACATACATAAGTAGAGTCCTAATTGACTTCAAATTCCAACAGTCTCGCACTTGAAGTTAGATTTCAAATTCATGAATAATCCCTCTACTGAAAGACCATTACCAATGTTTCCTATCATCATTGTCATCCATGAAACCACATAGATTCAAAACATGCTCTCATACTCCATCAAGAGATTTACAACAACATCCAAGATGTCCAACATCTCAAACAACAATCCTTGTATCCTCCAAAATGCCACCTATGCAAGAAAAGGACCAAGCCAAGGTGAAAATGCACTAGTCCAAAGAACACAAGCATAAGATCTCAGTGATATCAAAGGCTATAGGATATTGCCACCACTCCATTGTGCTCATGAGCTATACAAAAAGTCAACAAAATCAAATTTAAAGCCCATAACCAAAACACAACTGTGAAGTAACCCTCTAGAAAACAAGATAAAACACCAGCTAGAACAATAATCAAACTAACTACTCCCATTCGACTAATAAACCCATGCAACTAAAATAAGAACCCACAACAAGTGCTAATCCATCCAATCACCCTTACCTTAAAGGTATACACCATCATTAAACTCATACCACCAACATAGCCATCCCAAGTAACTGTAATCTTAATCTCCATGTGCAAACTAGTCAATGAGGACCAAACACATTAAGGAACTCCCATTGCATGGGTAGTGTTGAATCTAAAAGGATCAAAGGCATACCAAGTCCACCAATCACAATACATAGAAAGTATAGCCATGTAGTACCAAGGGAAATCCACAAAGATATGCAAATCCTGAAAAATAAAACAGTTGCAAGAAACATTTCACTCAACAAGTCTCCATATATCTCCTATGTTCTCCAAATCTAACATAAGAAAGAGATACAGGAACCTTCATGTCATAACCCAAGTGACAACAGTTGACCACAAACTAGTGATTACTACAACTCCATACATAACCTCACATACAATGCCAAGTGAGTCCAAACCTCCTAGAAGATCACTAAGACCAAAGAGAGAAACTACAAACCATAAACATGTAGCATGTCCTTCTACAAACACCTCTAAGCCTCATTTTTCCCTAGTAAGATCTCCTTCACATCCCCAAGTGAAAAACCATAATAAAATCCAAACTTGTTCAACCTCAAGAGATTAAACATAACATATGCATCATGTATCTACATGGATGCAAGCCTCACAAAGAAGATCAAACTACTCCATTTCCCATTTTATGAGATCAGTGCACTACCATCCCCTATGATCATTATAAAAGAAAACACATTCCAAAGAGATAACCATGCTATCCATCTCTCACAATGAATCCTCTAGAACTTTCTGACTACAACTCAAGATCAATGAATATGCAAGAAAATCATAAAGAACCTAAGAGAAACAATGTGCAATACCTCTCAAGTGATAAACCTCTGAGTAGACCAAGAGTGGGGAATCAGAATGCTCCTCCATGATTTTCAAGTCATCATGACTCATCCAAGAACAATCTCCTCATATATCTTTGTTGAACTCACATTTGACCAAGGTGTAGGCTCCTTGGATTTCTAGCTGAAATCTCATCAAGAGTAACTATCTTGGCACATAT
Organism: Cryptomeria japonica; assembly: GCF_030272615.1. Taxonomy (NCBI): domain Eukaryota; kingdom Viridiplantae; phylum Streptophyta; class Pinopsida; order Cupressales; family Cupressaceae; genus Cryptomeria; species Cryptomeria japonica. Next base: position 33,304,339 of record NC_081407.1, read on the forward strand.
CCCTCATCTCAAGAGAAATACAGCCTCACCTAAGTCTCCGTATATCCATGAGTAGCAAAAAATTATCAATCCATGCCAAACTCCAAATGCGTCTCTACACTCCCATTAATTTCTCAAATATATAGCCAATGTACCCAATACAAAGAGAACTCTCTAGAACACTATCAAATCTCTAATCAGCTAAATCATGAACCCATCATGACATTGTGATCTTACCAACTCCTCCTAGGGGATCACATTCTCCAAGTGAACATACCATGGTCTCAAGAGAAATACCATGTATCAATCCAAATTCTAAGGCGCAATCAAAAGTATACCATGACATAACACCAACATACACAAAACCAACATCACCTATCAAATACCACCAACACTTCAAACCAAAGAATCTAATAGCCTTACATGGCTCCAGGACATTACATATCCTCAAATAGTGAACATGCAAAGGTGAAAGAAAAAGTTTGCAGAAAAAGGATCTAAGAGTCCCTCCAAAACATCTACATCACTAAAGAAGATCATCCATCACCAAGTCATGAATACAAATTCACTACTAAATCTCCCACTAAATTGTGATACCAAGCTCTTCAAGAACATGACACACCATCTCCAAATCTGAAAATAATCCAATTTCACAAACATACAAGTGTATTGTTAATCACACTAAGTGATTTACTAAGATATCCAAACCAAGTAAATACACCATGCTAAAAGACCC